>NC_134354.1:156913710-157058710 GCF_048569485.1 Anomaloglossus baeobatrachus | reverse complement strand
TTGGCTTTAAAAGAAGGCTTAATGTTCGAAAAAGGGCTGGAGAGTGCTACGAGTGCACGCAACAGTGAAGCATGATGGAAGTTCCTTGCAAGTTAAGCAAATGGAGTTGGGGATTTACCAAGGATTAATAGTGTCCGCAGTGCTGAGGTTTAATGAGAGATACTTATTTATCATGTAATAACATCAGGCATCTGATTGACAGCAAATTTATTCTGCGTGAAGGATAATAACTGCAAGAATACAGTCAATGTCATTAAGATTTATCTTCAACAGAAAAAAGAACAAAAAGTTCTAGAAGTGATTATCTTAATATTATTGTCTGTCTGATATACGTGGAGCAACCTGCCTAATTTAAGCTATTTTGCTATGTTGATGGCCAAGGATGTTCCCACCAAATATTTACTTGGTCTTGATTAGAGTTTAGCCAGTACCTAACTATTCGTGCTCACTATACTCATAACGAGTACTGTCTAATACTTGCGTATTCGTTTCCGAATAGCAAGTGCAATGCAAGTCAATGGGGAAAACTCACAAAAGTAACAAGTAACCCGAATTCCGCACTATTTCCTACTCGCATGAATAGTACAGTATTCGAGTTACTCATTACTTTGTGAGTTTTTGATCATTGACTTGCATTACACACACTATTCGAAATGAATACGCGAGTATTAGACAGTACTCGTTATGAGTATAGAGTACAAATAGTTAAGTACTCGCTCAACTCTAGTCTTGATTCCACTTTTGTTCATTAACTTTGCATTTTGTGAATTAATACATTTAAACTATTAACATTCCTATTTTTAAAAAGAATTGTTAGTTTGCAGCTTTTTCCACACGTATGAAAATCTTTTGTACAATCCTGTATACTATCACCTTACTGCTCCATCCTGAAAACACCAAAAACCTTCACTATTTCTGTAGTCAGTCTCTTTAAATGCATAAAACAATGCAAAAAAACATTCAGTGACAAAACTGATGACCCACTGGCAAAAACAGAGAATGGGAAGAATATAAATTGAAAGAAGAAATTAAAACATATGCAGAGTTGTTATGAACCATATTATTGTCTGTTATCATTACTTCATAGTACTATACAAATTAATTAAACTATTTACAGGAAGGGCATCCTTAATTATCAATAAAGGCTCGTTCAAATGTCCATTTTTTATATGTATGAGAAACAGAAACCGATTATTTTGATCAGACTTGATCAGAGTTTTATAGAGTGCAATCTGTTTTTCTAGTTTGTGGAGAGAATTAAAAAAAAAGTTTCTCCATCTTCTCCATTCTGTCAGTCCACGAAAACAGGACTGCTCTTGAATGTCATCCAAGTGTGGTCTAATTTATTCACTACTCTAAAGACTTGTATTGCCTTTTTTGAACCAACACTCAATCTCAACTCAACGATCAATTTTGGACATGTCTCCACAATTTTCCACAGATTGTTAAAAATTACAGATATTTGAAAAGTCCCATAGACTATTACAGAAACTAGTGCCATCTGAGAAAAAAAACAAGGATAGGACTTGTACGTGAAACTTCTGGATGAGCTCTACGAGATTGCAAAGGCAACCAAACTACATCAATACAAAACTGGAACATTAATTTATACAATCAAATATAAAAGTAAAGTAAATGATGTGATTACTTGCTATGGATTTAGACTAGATTTTAAAAAAAGCTAATCTGCTAATTGTTTTGATGACATTTAATTTAAAAGTTCCCTAATACATATTTAGGCTGCAAAGCAAAGAAAAAGAGAGAGTGGAAGTAGGTGGAAGAGATTAAACAATAACACCAATATCAGTTTATGTAATTTGTTTGGAATGTATAACTATGGAGACATACAGATGTGCAGAGAAACTATATTCAAAGCAGAAAAATATTTTTCAAGACTATTTCAACAATTGATTAATATTTGTTTCTTTTAGATGAAGTGGAAGCCATGGAATAATTGTAATATTATTTTGTATTTTTTAATTCTTCAAATAAACCATATCCAGTTATTGACTTATCTTATACAGGTCCTGAGGTACAATGTGCTGCTGTCACAAAACATTTTGCTGTAAAGATACTCAAAATCCATGGACCCCTATCAGCTTAGGCTGGGTTCACACATAGCGACAGCGACGTCGCTGTTACGTCACCATTTTTTGTGACGTAACAGTGACCTTGTAAGTCACTGTTATGATCGCTGCTTAGCTGTCAAACACAGCAACGCAGCAGCGATCATAACGTTGTTACATGTGCAGAGAGCAGGGAGCCGCGCACACTGCTTAGCACTGGCTCCTTGCTCTCCTAGCTACAGTACACATCGGGTTAATTAACCTGATGTGTACTGCAGCTACATGTGCAGAGAGCAGGGAGCCGCGCACACTGCTTAGCGCTGGCTCCTTGCTCTCCTAGCTACAGTACACATCGGGTTAATTACCCGATGTGTACTGCAGCTACATGTGCAGAGAGCAGGAGCCGGCACTGGCAGCGAGAGAGGCGGAAGCTGGTAATGAAGGTAAATATCGGGTAACCAGGGAAAGGGCTTCCCTTGGTTACCCGATGTTTATCTTGGTTACAGCTTACCGCAGCTGCCAGATGCTGGCTCCTGCTCCCTGCTCGCTTCATTTCGTTGCTCTCTCGCTGTCCCACACAGCGATGTGTGCGTCACAGCGGGAGAGCGCCTTTGAAGAAAACGAACCAGGGCTGTGTGTAACGAGCAGCGATCTCACAGCAGGGGCCAGATCGCTGCTCAGTGTCACACACAGCAAGATCGCTAATGAGGTCACTGTTGCGTCACCAAAACCGTGACGTAGCAGCGATTTCGGTAGCGATCTCACTATGTGTGAAGCACCCCTTAGATGTTACAAAAGTTAGGATAATTATAATGCCACGGTCTCTTATTGTGGCCTTTCAAACTTGTTTGTTCTGCAAAAGATAGCAAAATGGTGAATCAGACAGAGCAGGGCACTGCTTAAATAAGTTGTCCACTACAAGAACTATCCATTTTCATTCCACATGGTTCCCTCATTTAAAATAAAAAAGTCTATACTTACCTATGTGGCCAAATTAGTTCCAACACTGCCAGGACTCGTGTTCCTGGGGCACACGTGATGCTGTGATATCATATGAGCCCCACATCCAATCAGTTCTGGCTTTTATTTCCCTGGTTTCGGATGCAAGAGCAATCAATAGGAAGTAAGTGGCAGCTGCAGTGCTCCCTTCATGTTTATTAACTTGTTTGTTCAAAGGAGTGGAGACAAAATCCAGGTCTGAGTGGATCTGGTGTTCACGAGACCTCATAATATCACGTGAGCCCTAGGAATGCAAGCCTCGGCAGTATTGGAACCACGCTGGCCACTAAGATGAGTATAGTCTTTTTATTTTACCTGTGGGACATATGTGAAATCAGAAGGGGTTGTCCAAGGAGTGCAGAACTCCTTTAAAGTGACTTTAAAGGGTGTATTTAAGAAATTTGCAAAAAAATTTAAAGATGGAGGTAATTTTTTAGAAATAATAGATGGGCAGTGTGCAATCTCATTAATTATTCTCCTTACAATACCTATACGATACTGAAGTGGGGGTGATACATGCTGAATGAGAGTTAACTATGACCACACTATTTACATTGCTGAAAAATATCTGCTCAGTAGCCCACAGAATTACAAATGAAAATAAAAAATAACCAAAGCTCAATAAAGTAATATATTTTATATATTTTATATATTTTCAAAAATGTACAGCTTACATTGTATATTTTTTATAAAGTAAATAAAATTTACAATGATATTTCATTATTACATACTACTCCATCAAACATCACTAATAATGTTATAAAGCTTAATATTCTAAAATTCTATAGAAAGTGTTTCTTCATGATAATTATATATTTTTTTATTTAATTCCTTTTACAACTAAAGATTTTTTGGTTTTCAGAAAAGAGCATTGATCTTACTGAATGCAATGACTGAATAGGTATTAACTTCTAACACTTAATTTTATCAATTTTATATTTCTTTTTCAAGAGGAAAATATGACATATTGTTAGACTTCTCTTTGACTATTGGTGAAATTATTTGTACAATTAGGCCATTTTCCATAATTTACTTACAAAAATGCATTTTGAAAAGTCTCACAAAAGACAAGTCACATTGGCTAGAAGCGGTAATAGAAAACAGGTGATTGTTAGGGGAACTATATTACAACTTAATTGTTGAAATGTTATACAGATCTCTACTGAGATAATTTAGCAATAGCTTATAGAATAAAATGACAATGTATAATACAATAATAAAAGCATAAAAATAAAAAGTTCTATATTTGATATAAAATACAATGCCTAATAAGCATATATCTAACAAATGAAAAACTTTCATGCCTGAGTCATTATGCAAAGTTCTAAATTAAATACATTTTGTAAATAGATATTTTTTTATTAATCAGTTAACTGATGTTGTTTTACATTATAAACATTAATTATCTTCCAAGGATTGATTCTAACAGATTTGATCAATTCAGGTGAATATTTGATTCTCATTGAAATAATTTGGTGCAAATAAAATCTAACATCTGCTAGAAAGGGGTTAAAAAATAATAATAAAATCTTATTCGTATCTGTCTTTACTTGTCAATATACCTGAATTTAATATTGTTTTAGGACTTTCCTGACTCTGAGAATCTAGGAAAATGACTGCCAGCTTATTGTTGTTTTGATGAAATCTCGCAAATTGAATCAAATCATAAAGAATCAACTTGTTCATCTCTCTTAATTATGCCAGAAGTCTTAGGGAAGGATCTTAATAATCCTAAAATTACACATATAATATACATAACTTTATTACACAATAAATACATAATAATCAGGTGTCTATTTTATCCTATCTGATACCTTTAATTTAGAATTGCCTTGAAGACACGCTGTATGTTCACTGTATTATAGGTAAATCAAGCCTTGCCTAAAAAACATATTTTATGTATAGGCAGGATAGCCTTTAAGCGCATGAACTGTATTACAAAATTCAATTTGGCAAATTCACTCAAATTTTACTGTAAAATGGCAGTGTCCTCTTTTAGCAGGATAATGTGCCTGATACACTGCAAAAACTATTCAGGGATGATTCAGGAACATGATAAATTTGGCTACATTCCTCTTTTTCAATCTTATTAAGCATCCATGTTATAAAAACGTGTCTGATCCATGAAGACCTTAATTCACAATTACTAGACTTAAAGAGATTGTTCACTACTCGGACAACACCTACTTAGAGCATTTGGTCCCTTAAAATAAAATAATTTAAACTTACATCCAATGCCATTCCAGCACTTCTGACACTCACCCTCCCGGAGCTCACATGACGTTATGTCATACAAGTCCTGCACCTAATCAGCATTGGGTTCACTGTTCCCACTTTTGGAATTAATTAAACAGTAAGGGTGTGTGCCCACGATCAGTATTTGCAGCGTTTTAGACACTGCATGATTCAGCTACATCCAAAATGCCGAGGTGTACAGTATAAGCATAGTGGACGGGATGTGGATAAAATTTCAAGAATCCCATGCCCACTATGCTTCTTTTTTCCACAGCAAACACTGACCTGCGGAGCGTCTTTCCAGACTTCAGCATGTCAATTGTCTGCTGCAGATTTGCATGTATCCTCTGTAGGGAGAACACAAGCAGCAGACGCTAGCACACTGATCCCTGATCGTGGGCACAGTCAGCTGCAGTCTCCTGCATTCTCCTGCAGAGGAGACATGCGGCTCCACCGGTCAGGGCTCGCTGCGTTCTGAGCGCAGCGAGTCCTGATCGTGGGCACATACCCTAAGAATAAAGGCCCCGTCACACACAGAGATAAATCTTTGGCAGATCTGTGGTTGCAGTGAAATCATGGCACTGATTGTCCACAATTTCACTGCAACCACAGATCTGCTGCAGATTTATCTCAGTGTGTGACAGATCCTTAAGTCTGAGCTGCGGCTGGACACTCAATTTCTCTTGATATTTGATATGCTTGTGAAGCCAGTACTGATTGGGCGCAGGGCTTGTATGACATAACAAAGTCATGTGAGCCCCAGGAGAGCAAGTGCTGACATCTCTGGAATGCTACTGGCACCAGACGTGAGTATGTGTTTATATTTACATGGGGACACACATTCTGATTGGGAAGGGGTAGTCTGAGAAGTGGACAACCCCTTTAGTGGATCTACCGCTAATGTATTAATGCTGAATATGAAGGCAAAGCTTTATACAGCTTGTGGAGGCCTTGCTTTAATAGATCAGAGATGTTCTTGTGATATGTGGGGGCTTGTGCAATGTTAGGTGTGTTTTAAATAGAATATACTGTATGTATACCTTGCTTATTCTACCTATATAGTATCTTATACACTATCGTTGAAAATGTCTTTGTGACCTAAATATTTACTGTCATTTGTAATCAATTTGTATAATGATGTTGAACAAGATCCAGATTTATTTATTCAAAATATCGCAATATGAATAAAATTACAATTTAAAGTTTAGCAAATAATCATTATCCTACTAGGAGAGTTTTGCATTTGGCTTATAAAAGTTTTAAAACTGGCAGAAATCATTAGGGAAATAAAAAGCTTCACCTCTGCCCTGACTTGTGTAAATGTAGATTAACTGGCAATATAATGATAACAACCATATTTTACATATAACCCAATACCTGAAACAATATTTTCTGTTTAGGAAAGAATATTGATTTAGCATACATAACACATTTATGCTATCACTTCAGCTTTGGTTAATAAGTTTTTTATTAGCTACAAAAATACTTTCAGACTAAATTCTTAACCATTAGGTAACCATGAATTTTTATAAAATGCTAGTTTCACTATACGGAGAGAAAGTATGCCATATTGATATTAATTTTTCTTTCAAAATTATGTCCTCTATTTCTGTTGAAGATGAAACTCAGGAAATAGTAAATATATATTTAATACATGGGATAGAAATACTATAGCAATAAGTAGACTATCATTTTAACTAATGGCGACCAAGCACTGTATCTGTATGTTGATTTGTCATTGGCTTTATTTCTGTACAAATGTGCCTGTATATAGCTAGATTGATGGCGCAGTTTTATGGAAAAACAGAACACACAATCCTCAGCTCTTTCCTAACATGGCAGAGCTGCTGGATATTCAAAGACCATAATTAGCTCTGTCAATCACTAATATTATGACAGGGGTCTGTTTTCATTTGTAAAAGGGGCTTTTAATGCCCCCATTTTTAAGAGCTATTATCCCTTAGACATCAATTAAAAAGTTAGTGTCCCTCTCACATCTCTATGATCTCTTGGAGTAACTATTAGGTTAAAAAATGGAAATAAAAATCACTAAATAAATAGAAATAAATAATCCCACAGTGTAGCAAAACTTAAAAAGACAATGTTAATGAATTGATATACCAAAAGTTCTCTGTTTAGTCTATGAGCATTAATGTTATGACTGTCACAAGATGGCGCTAGACACTACTAGTATACAGTAAATAGACAGATAGTCAGAAAAAACGAGATAATAAACCAAGATGGCACGACAGTACACGGGGGCAAACAGAGATGAGGTAGAGATACAACCTGAAAGAGAGTACATACAAGATACAAGAAGCAGGCGAGGATGCAGACAGGAGGAATTCTGAGGTCAGAAGCCGGGAAATCACAACAGAAACAGAGGATTACAGGCAGAGACAGGTAAACAGCAGTCCAGATTCAAGAGACCAAGAGCTGAACATTGATAACCCCAGGAGCCAACAACACAACTGTAAACAAAAAGTACGACTGGCGACCTCGTGAACTAACATGCTCCCTAAAGAATGAGAGCAATCACGAGGAACAAGAAGCATCTGCAAGAGCACCTCCCAGGACAGTGGGAAACCCAGTGCTGTGAAACAACCCACAGAGCATTGATTCTGCAAAACACTTTGCAGCATAGTCAACATATACCAGTTCCACTTGAGAGCATGGCAGAACAATACAGAATGTTCTGCATAATGGAATCATGACAATTATATAGACTTTTACACTTTGATAAAGAGGTTGTCCACTATGTTTAAATTGAGGGCCTATCCTTAGGACAGGTCATCAATGTCTGATCGGCTGGAGTTCTAAACCTGGCACCCCCTAACGATCAGCTATCCTCGGTGTTGGCGGCGGCAGCATGCAGCCAAAAATGCTCAAGATATGACATCATGATACCGAAGTGAAATTCAATGATTTGCACTCACCCATAGACTTAAATCAAGGCGAAAAAAAGGGGGGAGATTTAGTGGTGCAAGACATATACACTACCGTTGTCACCCAGACAATTTTGTCTTTTCCATGAAAAATCATACTTTTATTTATCAAATGAGTTGCCTAATGAATAGAAAATATAGTCCAGACATTGACTAGGTTAGAAATAATAATCTTACTTGAAAATAATAATCTCCTTCAAACTTTGCTTTCGTCACAGAATGCTCCTTTGCAGCAATTCCAGCTTTGCAGACCTTCGGTATTCTAGCTGTTAATTTCCTAAGGTAATCTGGAGATATTTCACCCCATGCTTCCAGAAGCCCCTTCCACAAGTTGGATTGGCTTGATGGGCACTCTTTGCGTACCATACGGTCAAGCTGCTCCCACAACAGCTGAAAAAGGTTGAGATCTGGTGACTGAGCTGGCAACTCCATTACAGATAGAATACCAGCTGCCTGCTTCTTCCCTAAATAGTTCATGCATAATTTGGAGATGTGCTTTGGGTCATTGTCCTGTTATAGGATGAAATTGGCTCCAATCAAGCGCTGTCCACAGGGTATTTCATGGTGTTGCAAAATGGAGAGATAGCCTTCCTTATTTAAAATCTCTTTTACATTATACAAATATCCCACTTTACCAGCACCAAAGCAACCCCAGACCATCACATTTCCTCCACTATGCTTGACTGATGGCTGCAGGCACTCTTCCAGCATCTTTTCAGTTGTTCTGCATCTCACAAATGTTTTTCTGTGTGATCCAAACACCTAAACCTTCAATTTGTAAGTCAATAACACTTTTTTCCAGTCATGCTCTGTTCAATGTCTGTGTTCTTTTGCCCATATTAATCTTTTCCTTTTATTAGCCAGTTTTAATTACAGATTTTTCTTCAATACTCCAGATTTTCAACTAGTCCAAACAAAGGTCAGTTTTTTAGCTTCTCTAACCAGCAAAACTGTGCTAACATACTTGCACAAGCATTTTCAAGGGATTTCTAAACATTCATTAGCCTTCTAGCACAGTTAGCAAACACAATGTACCATTAGAACACTGGTGTGGTGGTTGTTGGAAATGGGCCTCTATACACCTATGTACTGTAGATATTGCATTAAAAAAACAGATGTTTGCAGCTAGAATAGTCATTTACCACATTAACAATGTATAGAGTATATTTCTGATAATTTTATGTTAGGTTCATTGAAAAAAATGTGCTTTTCTTTCAAAAATAAGGAAATATTTAAATGACATTAAACGTTTGAACTGTAGTGTAATCTTTATTAAATATTCATAAAAGTTTGAACATGTATAGACAGAGGTTAAAGGACAAGAAGAAGGCCACAGTGCCAGCACTTCACCTATTCTAACAAAACAAATTATTTTATAACATAAAAATTCATAAAAGACACTACAAACAAATACTACTGCATAGGAAATGTAATTGCAGTTATAGGTAAGGACCAGCCCATAACTAGTGTCATATCCAAATTCCAGGGGGACAATGAATATCTCACCTACTAAAATAGTAAAGGAAATTCTAGACTAAAATAGTCATAGGAGACACTATAAGGTGCTAGTGAGGTGAGGGAAAAAAGTACAAAATGAGGTAACAATTTCATACAGACATATTTAGAAGTGTCCTACCCAATTCAGCAGGGGGAGGTGGCAGGGCACAGGGGACCCACATAAGGAGACTGACATCTGTTTGACATATCTGCCCGCTTCTTCTTTGAGGTGAACACTTTTGGCAAAAGTCAGTAATGCTCTGTTTTGTTTGATAATTGTTTACGCAGTCAATGAATTAAATCCTCCCTGCGTGATTCCAGTCACCCCACACCCATCAGTGTTTCAGCCAACCGAGGCCTCACCAGAGTGTACCTGGGGTTAGAGGATGGAAGTGTCTATAGAGGTACCTGATTGTATCTGTACCTGTATTTGCTATGGTCCAGAGGAGATGATTTAATAAACTCTTGGAATAAGATGCAGTGACCATCCACAGAGGCACATAGCGGTACCTGTAGCTCCTTTTGTCCAGAGGCAATAAGCTACTGTGGTCCACGTGCGTGCTCGTCCGGCATACAGAGATAGATGTTAGCTGTCTGTCTTTCCATGTGCTGCTGCTGGATTGGAGATCCTTGTGTGAAAGGTCTTCCTGGGGTAAGAGTTCACAAAGTCTATTCACTTGTGTTTCACATGAATCCTCTTGTTACAGGTCAGCAGTTTATCAAGGCATGATAGAACAATGTGCAAAGATCCCTTCCTCAAGGATTAGCCCTGATCTGTCTTTTGACCCTTTTTATACCTTACTGGTCATTGTTAGTACGCACAACCATATAACACAATTTTTTTTTATTTTTTTCTCTTTTCAAATGCACATAACATACTTTCTTCAGAATTTGTTCGGAATCGAATAACGGATTTTTGAATTTGCTTTTCAATAAACCAAAATGTGATTAAAATTCGAAAATCCATTATTTGGTTCTGAACAAATTCTGAAGAAAGTATGTTATGTCTTTTTAAAAAGGGGAACAAAATAATTTTGTTCTATGGCTTTGCATACTAACTATCGATTTGACCAATAAGGTATAAAAAAGGTTAAAGGACAGATCAGGGCTAATCTTTGAGGAAGGAAGCCGCATTAGCTCCCGAAAGGGCCAAAGGATCTAAGCCCCAGATCTTTGCAGTGGAGACACAGACAGCTGACATCTATCTCTGTATGCTGGACGAGCACGCACGCGGACCACAGTAACTTATCTCCTCTGGACAAAAGGAGTTACAGATACCACTAAGTGCCTCCGCGGATGGCCACAGAATCTTATTCCAAGATTTTATTAATTCATCTCCTCTGGACCATAGGAAATAAATGTAAAGATACTAACAGATACCTCTATAGACATTTCCATCCTCTTACCCTCAAGTACACTCCGATGAGGCCTCAGTAAGCTGAAACACTGATGAGTGTGGGTTGACTGGAATCACACAGGGAGGATTTAATTAATTGACTGCATACTTCAGCTCACTGTAAGTTATACCAAATAAAACAAACAGGCACCTATACTATTCAAACTGTGTGCACCTTTTCATAGCAAGCAGCTTTCTTCTATGGGACTCTTTGAATGAATCTATCTGGACTGGCTTAAATTATATATCATGGCATGTCAAGTCTCAAAAAATATTGATATTTAAATTTGACTTATTTTGTCATTTTATTTTATTTTAATAATTGTGATAGGCCAGGGCCATACCCCAATAACGGATTTATACATATAATTATACATATACTATTTTTATATAGTTTTTATTATCAGAATAATTATTATTTTTGCTTAATATTCCTGAGGTCAAATAAATACTAGCGCAGGTTTATTCAAGTTGCATCTTGTCTGTAATGGCAGGGTTCACAGAGCAGCAGACCTACTCTTGTCACTCATCCAATATTTGTTATGTTTATAGTCTAGGAAGTTAATGGCTGTGCCACAACAGTGTGGCTCCACTGTAACACGGTTTGAGCTTTTTTGGTAGCATTTGGGCCCCCCTAAATATATTATTTATGCCTTTTCTTTAGCCTCCCATTGGATTCAATGGGTTCGGCTAGGTTTGTTGAACCGTTCGGCGAACACAGGCGAACTTGGCGACTCTGACCCGGTTACAAAACTCCTGAAATCTTAAATCATGCATACATTTAGATATAAAAATAAGGATTTTTTAAAAAAAATTTAGAGTAACAAAATATGAATATTAATAGGTTTACAGTAAAGTATACATTGAAAAGTGTCCTGAGGACCAATAATAAGTGGCATCTACTGCATGATACATTAAAATAAAATAATTGAGGATCAAAAATAGATAATGAGCATTAATTTAGATTTTGGGCAAATATTCTAGGGTGTTAGTTTAAGTAAAAGTATAAATTGCTGCCTAGATAACATGGCATTATATACAGCTGACATACTATAGATCAAATACAATTCCTTCCCTAAAACTCATGATGAAACCTACAGCAAAAATGATGAATATGAATAAAAATTGACATGTGCATCGCAAGAAAGAATCATATTTTGACAAGTTTCTTTGCCATTCATTCCTCCTCTCTTCCTCATGCATAGCAGCAGAGATGAGTTTCATTTAAAATTGACATCCTTATTAAAAAAAGAGTTACCCAAAAATGAGAGCATCTAATAGAAAAATAAATGAACCAATACTCAAACTATATTGAACAGAAATAGCTTAGAAAGCCTAAAATCTTAAGAAAAGTTGCATAGTTCTAAATATTTAAGCACGGACAAAAATATCAATGTATATTATATATCCATTTATGTAGAATGGGTAGATGTAGATAGATAGATACATAAATAGATAGAAAGAATAATAGATTTTTTTCTCTACCCTTTGACTCTAGTTTTGTCATTCACTTGCACTACAATATATTAAAGAGGTTATCTACTACTTTTAAATTGATATCCTATCCTTAGGAAAGGTCATCAGTGTCTTATTAGTTGGGATTCAACACCTGGCACCCTGATATCGGCTGTTTTCAGTGCCACCGGTAGCAGCAGGCAGCCGGAAATGCTCAGTTACGAAGCTGCCTTGTCTTTTAATAGTGGCTGCGGCTGAGTACTGCACATCTACCTACTATTGATTTGAATGCGAGGCAAATTTGCAGTACCCGGCCACTATCAGTTGACAAGGCAGCTTTGTGACTGAGCATTTCCATCTGCCAAGACTGGCGACAGCTGATCGGCGAGAGTGTTGGGTTTCGGACTCAAGTTGTTTAGACATAGGTGACCAATCATAAAGGGTGCTTTACAAGCTGCGACATCGCTAACGATATACCGTCGGGGTCACATCGTTAGTGACGCACATCGGGCGCTGTTCATGACATCGCAGCATGTGACATCAAGGAGCAACGATCAATGATCGCAAAAGCGTCAAAAATCGTTGATCGTTGACATGTCGCTCCTTTTCATAATATGGTTGCTGCTGCAGGTACTATGTTGTTTGTCATTCATGCGGCATCACACATTGCTATGTGTGACACCGCAGGAACGATGAACATCTCCTTACCTGCGTCCACTGGCAATGAGGAAGGAAGGAGGTGGGCAGCATGTTCCGGCCGCTCATCTCCGCCCTTCCTCTGCTATTGGGCGGCCGCTTAGTGACGCCGCAGTGACGTCGCTATGATGCCAAAGGCACCTCCCCCTTGAAGGAGGGATTGTTCGGCGGTCACAGCGATGTCGCTGAAAAGGTATGTGCGTGTGACACTGCCATAGCGATAATGTTCGCTACGGCAGCGATCACCAAATGTCGCACGAACAACGGGGCGATGTCAAAGCGTGTAAAGCACCCTTAAGGATAGGCCACAGAGAGCAATTACAATTCACTCTATTGATGCATAAAAGTCATCTTTGATGTGTTTTTGGAGTTGAAACATTTGCATTGGTCTAAGAGACCTGTGGATCTCTAATAAAGGATTTATATATATATATATATATATATATATATATATATATATATATATATATATAAATATATATATATATGAGTGTGTACGTACTCAAATTTTATTGTATTTTTTTCTTGGAAACAGCCTGCAGCCGCTAAGACGAGTCCCACGCAATTTGTGAAACCTTCTCTTATATTGGATGTGGTGAGTTCATTCAAACCCTCTTTTTTCTACTGCAGAATCCATGTAGTTGAAACTATTTGTCAACGTATAAGAAAGAAGTCTTTGAAATGCATACTCGTAATGATTAGTTTGTGACATATCTTTTCATTTGCTGAACTGTTATTGTTTGGATGGGTACAGTAATGACATCTGGTAGCCTGAGGCAATTATAAGAAATGCTTGTTTAGCAAAAGGTCACAATCTGATGCCTCAAGTAAGTCTTTTTATCACATATACAGTACAGCTCTACTAACAATGCTGATACTTGTATCCACTTCTTTGCTAATGATTTCACAATACCTAAACAATGTTTAGATGGATCTTAAACTCAATGTCTTAATACTTTAATGTAGTCAAAATTAGGGATGAGCGAACCTGTTAGAAAAAGGTTCGCCAACTTCAAATTCAGTACCGACCCTAGCCTGTTTGGTTCGTGCTCGGCAACCTGAGCACTTTCTCCAAAAGTCGACAATGTTCGGTTTTGTTCGATCACTTATTGATTTAAAAAAAAATGCTTTTCTAATAACATGTTATGCTTTTTATAGGATTATGGTGAAGTATGATGAATGGGGGGATGTGTTTAATGAATGGAAGGGTTGGGGACTCAGGAAAAGCCATAGGCGCTTGGCCCCATTTTTTTTTCTTAACTTCTTTTTCAGATGTTCCTGCAACCAATCATAGTGCAGCAAACATCCACAATGTTCAGACACAAGGGCTTGTATAATTGGCTGCCTAAGTCACTTGGCCGTCTGCATATAAAATGTGTGCTTGCGGCATCGGTGCCATTTTGTGAATGTGAAACATAAGGGAAGGTGCTGCCGCTGGGGCTGTCATACAGTTAACTTAGCGGGGGTTTTAATGATAGGTAGTTGAGATAGATAGGAAAGTGATAGTGTAGAATAGGGATGTGCAGTATAGGGAAAGTTGTGTGCCACAAATCGACATTTCATGATAGGAATAGCTACTTGTCAGTGTCTGCTAAAGAGTTATAAACAAGAAGAAAAGGGATGCACAGCCTGCAAATAATAGTACCAATAGTGCTGGAGGGTGCTAAAATACCATGCAATAATATAGATGCAAGGAAACAACAAAGCACTCGGTATATAATAATGGCACTAATTCAAGGATTAAAATTACAAAATGTTTATTTGTGAAATATATTAAAATCAACCCATAAAGGGCACATCCATAGTACAATATTCATATAAAATCCCAATTCCAATCCTTAAATAGCCTGTGTAAGGTGAGCAATGATCAATAATATGGATAAATTCACACAGCTTTACAAACCACAGTGCAAAAACTGTGGGTATTAGAATATAGTAATCAAATTCACTCAGTAATACAAATCTAAACCATGAAAAAATACCAAGACCCACATAGAAAGTCAAATACTTAAATAATAATAGCATGGTTAATACACATCGAATAGAGGTGGGTAAGATGCATGCAACCTGATCCACCCCTATTTAACCCATGCAGAAGCAAGCAGAGGATAGTTAACACAGACTATTTTACCAATAGTATTTATTGGGTTCCAAACAGTAAAGGGTGTAAAATCCCCACATGAAAAAAATCCTACAGTATATTAACCTACTTAAATGAAAATGGCAAGGCTAATACATACAGGATAAAGGTGGACAAGGTGTATACAACTCATTCCTTGAATTAGTGCTATTATTATATACCAAGCGCTTTGTTTTTTCCTTGCCTGCTAAAGAGTTGACAGTGAAGGATCTAAATAACTATTGCTCTGTATTACTACCTGCTCCAAATTAGCCAGTGAAACACATTTCTAGGTATCGTTAGTTGCTACTGCATGCTGTACATTTGCTACTGAACTAGGTAAAACGATCTTGGCAGTTTTCATTGCCTGCTGAAAATTACACAGTTTATCACATTTTTAAGTATTGTTAGTTAGTTCTGTCTGCTGTAAATTTGCTGGTGATGTAGATGAAAAGGTCTTGGCAGTTTCACTACCTGCTCAAAATAATGCAATCAATCACATTTATAGGTATTGTTAATTAGTACTGCCTGCTGTAAATATGCTAGTGAACTTGGTAAAAAGGTCTTGGCAATTTTCATTGCCTGCTGAACATTACACAGTCAATCATATTTTTAGGTATTATTAGTTAGTACTAAATACTGTAAATCTGCTAGTGAAGTAGGTAAAAAGGTCTTGGCAGTTTTTAGTGTCTGCACCAAATTATGCAGTGAATCATATTTCGAGTTAGTTGTACTTTTTAGCACCTTCACAATATTATCAACTCAGAGAGGAAAGAAATAATTTATCTTTTATGTCAGGAGTCTGCGAAACATCTGTTAATTTACTCCGGTGCTATTAAAAAAATCAGTATGGTATTTGAATTTTCGAAATATATTGCAATTCTGTAAGATATTAAACTGTAAATGGTTCTGTAAATTATTATAAGCTCCTGTTTTTCAAAAAAGGGATTGAAGCAGACAGCACATGGATAACGATGAGTGGAAATGTAGACCTTCGGGTCCTCCAGGTTCAGCCGGACTTTAGATAAAGTTTAGTTCTATCTTGACCCACACTTGAACTGAACTTGATCCCGGAGTTTGAACCCCATTGGACATTAATAATTAGGCAGTTTGGCTCTGCACCTACATACAGTCAGCCAAAAACAGAGCATTTCTGGGGAAGTGATGAGGGTTTTTTTAATTTATTTTTTAGATACACTGCATCTGAATTTATTGTTTTTTACCCCAAGGGAGAGCCATTCAGAGACAGTAAGTGAATCCAACTAAGCTGAGCACTGAGCATACTTAAGCGCCCCGAAGCTCAATCGAATGGCTAGTATATGAAGATCACCAAAACTCTGAACTGAAACTCTAATTTTAAAACTCCATGTTCGGTACGAACTCTGAACTTTACAGTCCGGGTTCAATCATCTCTATACACAGACTGTACGCAGATGACAAGTGAGAAAAAAAATCATCGCATTTTTCTGGATGAAAATCAGATGACTTTTTATATCGTTGCATGACTCTAGTCAAAGGGGTCGGTTCTACTTGTGTTTTGCACAGAAGAGTGCAATCTGATGTAACATCGGATTTCACTCACATCAGTGCAAAACTATGGGACAGTATCCATCTGCAATTGATTTCTCATGCCACGTTGGCATGAAAAATGAATTATAGTATGCTGCGTTTGGCAGTGAGTCTCAGCTCACACACCCCCATACAAGTCTAAGGGTGCGAGTGAAACATCGTACTGCACGCTCATGTCATCTGACTGCAGTGCGATGTATGCAGAGACAGGCAGCTGAGGAGAGGGAGAGAGTACTCCCTCCCTCTTCTCTGCAGCTGGGATTCGATCTCAAGATCACATCACAGTGGCATGACCCTCGGATGACACTCACAGCAGAGTGTCATTAGCATATCGCTTCCGATACTGTCTCATAGCAAGCTATGCACAAGTAAAATCGAGGCCTAAAGGTGAGTATTTTTATACAGCATTTTTGTAGGCTTACATTTAATTGTAATTTTATTGATATATGCCTTTTGATACATGCATTTTGCATACTAGGATGTATCGTCCATATAGGGCCTTGGAAAAAGACTAGAAAATCAGCACAATGAAGAAATGAAACGAATCAATAGCAAAATTTAGAATGTTTGCCATCCCCACACCAGGAGTTATTACTCTACTGACTTTTATCATTTATTTCCACCCTTACAGTTTCTTTAAAATGACTGTGGTTTCCCTGCTTTATATTCACATCATTCTTCCTGCAAGTCAATTAGGCTGCAGCAAGGAGATTCAATATATTGAGGAATTCACATGATGTAATTTTCCAATATGTTACCTGGATGTGCAATTTAATTACAAAAATGTGTCATATGATGCTGCTATTATGAATCCTATGTGGAAGACAAAGAAATGGATCTATTTTTTTAAAGTATAAATGTGATACAATGGAGGGAAAAGTAAATAACAGACACTGATATATCCTGCAAATCAATTCTGAAGGTTGCCATATTACTAATAGGAAATTAGGCTTACTACTTCTTTCTATTACTTTGTCATTCGCATGTGGAAAGGAAGGCTTCCTTATATTCCCTTTGAAGTTTATTTTTATATTTTTAATAAAATGTATATCTTATTTGAACATTTCAGTTCTGTAACAATCCTAAGAACAGTGTTTTTCAGAATACCAATTATATGGGTATTAAAAAACGTGAAACCAATTTCTAAGAACAAATGACCTAGTCCTTAACTCATTAATCTGTCTGAGGATTGCTGTAGGGAATGATGGGAAATGATCAATGTTAGCAGATGGTACATTCCTTTCCATTGATTCCACCAGCAATATCTTGAAAGTGACAGACATGGGCCGAAGCTCATTATTTTAACTTACCTTAACATCAATTGGTTTTCTAGCCTGCGAGGTGACTGCTCTGATAGTGCATGTAAACTAGGGAGTTTTACACTTGCCCAATGAATTATTTATGTGATCTAAACACATATATATCAACCAAGTTGTAGTGATTGAAAAGCTGATGAAGACATTTATATACCAGTGTATTACAGCAGTCAAGACACTAAGATTAGGTGTGCTGATTAATGCTTCCTCTATGATAATGTCTACTGCTAGATAATATGTCAAAGTTCATGACTTTCACATACTACAGACTATTTTAATGACTAGGGAATGGGCCCATAGCATAAATTTATTCTGTAATGCCTGCTATACAAGTGTGTGTATAGTTGAAGAAGCATCCTACCCCTCGTAGATGTTAGCCTGACCTGGAATTCTTCATAGGAGAAGATTACACTTGCAAGATGTACCCCGGAAGCAAGCTTTGGATGGAGAAAAAGGAAGCCAGAAAGTTAGAATCCAAGAAATTGATCTTGTATTGTGTAACAATACTTTGCATGTGATGGCATTATGGCAATGCTTATGTGCAAAACAGAATATATAAAAACCATGTGTAAGACCTACTATCTAACTTTGCACTGGTTCCAACAGTAAAGTTCAATTAAGTTTATAAAATGGACTGTTTCATTCCCTGTGAATACATTATATCTGGGGTTTGTGTTACTTATGAGAGTACTTGGCTGCAACATTAGACATCAGAAGGAAATAACATCAAACACACTCATAGGAAACCAAGTAATTGGTGCTTAGGGCTGCAACAAAACACATCATCAACCTGTGCAACTCTTTTCAATCTCTAGCTCTCCAGCCATTACAAATTTGCCAAATAAAGCATGTTTGTGTAGTAGGAAGGCTGTGCCCCACCAGGTACATGTACCATGTTTTATAGACTGTTGAATACTATAAGATGTATATGTTTGTATCAATGACTGCAATCTAGCAGCAAGTCAACTTTGAATTAGATTTTAGATAAGATAGAGTTAAGGTAGTAGAAGGGAGGAGTGGCAGATAGTAGTAAAGAGAACAGAAGGGACAGCTCGACAGGGGAAAATAGAGCATATGGTTCAAGTGGGAGAGGGCATGGCCTTGATGCCAGGGCCAGTTAGGAAACCCTGAGATAATTTGGAAATCTCCAGAACCTACGGTTTACCCCGATGGGTTTGGCTGAAGAGCAGTCAGGATCCAGAATAGGACAAAGCTATGCAGGGTTATTGGGAAGGAGGCACAGACCCCAGAGCTTAAGGGCGAGGTCCAAAATAGCGGGGGGACAGGTCGATGAGCAGTATCCTACACTGAAAGGAAGGAAGAAAATAATTCCACGTGTGAAGAATAAAAGTGAACTATTCTGGTTGGCTAAGCAAACTCTGGTGTTGCATGTGTTACTGTCTACAAAGACGACTTCCAACATGGTGATGGCCATCAGTCTGAAGAAACCAATAAGTGTCATGCACCCCACTCGAAGTCACATCCACAGACAGAGTCTCCTTGGTGAAGGAGTGCAGTGCCTGAGTGGTCCAGTGCCCTCCTGAATTTGGCATGCTGCCAATGTTAGTTTCCTTAGCAGTGTTAACATTATTTACTGGACAATATCATTATAAATATCCTGATATAACCTGCTTTAGTAAGATTACCCATCTATAAGTTTTACCTATGCAAATTCACAAGGAAACTGACCAAATGACAAGCAAGAAGTTCCCCACTGGAGTGCTGCATCTGAATGCTATATGTTCCTCAAAAGTGACTTGTATAAATTGCTTTTGCTAGAATAAGTTCCTTCTGCATGATGTAGATGTGTCTACCCTTATAGTTTCAGAAATGTTATTGTATAATCATTCAAATTGAATACCCTATGGCAACATGCTAGCTAAATGGTTACTGAGGCTCAATAATTGATACTGTAGCTTTGCAGCGTTAAGGTTCTGGGTTCTAGAAACACATCTACAAGGAGTTTGTATGTTCTCCTCCTATTTGTGTGAGCGTCCTTCCACTCTTTAAAGACATTTAGATCATGATCATGAGCCCTAATGGGAACATTAATGTATGTCAAATGCTACGGACATTATTGAGGTTATATTAATAAAAAAAAATAAAATGTACTTTAGATCATAAATCCATGAAATGGAATGCACATAAAGATGCAAGCACCACAAAGAACACCTAACAGAGCATTATGATATCTTACTTTGTTTTCTCAATGTCATCTATCTTTAACCACAGATTTTGAAATAAGGAGTTTAACCAATAGCGCATGATGCAGGCAAACTATAGGCAGTGATGGGGAAGGGCTGTACCAATAACAATAATAAAAAAATATCCCTTAGTCCTCCTATTTTTCACTATTTTCATCCTATTAAAGCTTACTCTTTCCTACCTACGGAGTATAAAAACATCTTAAGCAGGTAATGGTGCCCCCGATCCACGACAGCTCACCTTGACTCACTCTACTCACTCAGGATCTAAGGGGTATAAGAGCTATGGTGTACCCAAACCGAGGTCATTAATAGATAAGGCACAATTGGCCTTCAACTCTAAAACAAGAAAAAAGTAAGGAGGAGAGGAGGCAAAAATCAACAATATTCTTAAGTCTCCCACTGGCATCAAATATTATATAGTTATTCAAAAATATATCGTTCAGGTAAGTATATATTAATCATAACAACTCCCCTCCTTTTTGCCGCCTCAATGCGTTTACCCTTGTCATCAGGTTTATCAGGAGGCTTCTCAAGGTAAAGTTGCAGCCATGATATTAGTGTCCATGGTATTATATATATATATATATATATATATATGGCCCAGCCTTATCGCCGCAGACGCCAGCAGGAAGGCAAGTGGACAACTCTGAAATCCTGAGACGCCTGTTTCAGGAGCTATCCACGTATGGGCCATATATATAATACCTGTGGACGCTAATATCGTTGATACCACTTCACTTTGAGAAGCCTCCTGATGAACCTGATGACAAGAAGGAAACGCATTAAGCGGCAAAACAGAGGGAAGTTGTTATGATCAATATATACTTACCTGGATTATATATTCGATGCCAGTGTGAGACGTAAGAATAATGTTGATTTTTAGCTCCTCCCCCTACTTTCTTTTTAGTTTTTAGAGTTGAAGTCCAATCATAACTTATCTATTAATGACTCCGGTTGAGGTTAAGGGGTATTTTTTATTCTTGTTATTGGTACAGCCCTTCCCCCGTCACTACCTATAGTTTGCACTATTGCCTAAACTCCGCTTCTATTTTTATGGGACATCTACGAGTATTTGATATATGTTGTTCGTAATCTATTTAGTATTTAATAAAGGTTATATTTTTTATAAATAAATTTGGCAATGATATATATATATATATATATATATATACATATATATACATATAGATATATAGATATATATATCTATATATCTATATGTATATATATATATATATATATATAATCTTTGATGGTAAAAAAAGTGTGATCAGATGTAGTGTGCACCAAATGAAAAATGGAAAAACCCCGCCGACCCTCCACCAAAAGTATTCTGTTCATGGCTGGCTACATGTGAGCGGAGACCAAAACTGCCCAATTAGTGACTTTCAATTGGGTTCAGGTTATGTCCAGGTCCCAAACTGAACTTTATCTAAAGTCCAGCTGCACCCGCCAAACCGAACTTCCACGGGTCCGCTCATCTCTACTCAAGACCCATAATGCACTCTTCAAATCTTGAATGCTGCTCAACAGGCAAAAGAACAAAGCACAGAGCTACTGAACGAGAGTGGACACAGAGCAGTTTATGAGTTTAAGAGAATGCCTACCAGGCCATACACCATTCTGTGAATTGGCTCAGGCACAAGCTCAATGTATCTGCCTGTTGAACAGCCATTTATAACATCCTTTGAGTGATTGATGGGGCTGTAAAGACTCTTACCCACACTGACCAGCAGGATATTTTACTTAGGTAAAAGATTAAAAATATATATATTTACAATTTTAAAGTAATCTGTTTTTAGGTTTTTGTAACTCCATCTTAGAGCAATATGATGTAGAAACAGAAACACTGATTTCAGTGATGCATCAGTAATTAGGCTGCTGCCGTTTTTTTTTTTTAAAAAATGGTTTTAAAAATCACTGTTTTATATAATGAAGAGCTACAAGCTCTGTATAATCCTACCCACACCGCTGATTAGCCGCTTCTTTGTATAAAGCATATAAGCAGGAAGCTACCAACTAGTCGTGGGGGTGAAAATTTAAACAACTCCCAAATTTGGAAGACTACATGGCAGCAGATTTACTAGTTCTATTGTTATAATCCTGCTAATGCGACAGGGATTTCTTAAAAAATACAGCAAGCAGCCTAGTATGTCACTGGAATCAGGGTCTTTGCCCCTACATTGTGCTGTTATCTGATTAGACAACAAAAACAAAAAACTAATAACAGTTTGCCTTCATTAGTTTTTTGGACCAATTTACATTTCCATAATTGGATCCTGGGATATTTTGCACTTGGAGGGAAGGTGAGGACACGTCTGTACACAATGCTTGAATTCCACAGTTAGCACACACTTGGGTATTTTTCTTTCCCCACCAGCAAAATTAGTAATCATAAGCGAGCATTGTCTGTAAATATAACTAATGCTAAGATAATTCTATATACTGTCTATGTGTTCAGTTCATGCTTTTGCACTACATAAGAATCATTTGAGTTCTAATGGACGTTTCTATGTTTAATTTTATATAATGATATTATCAAGTCTTTGTCTACTAATACTCTTACAGGGGTTGTCCACTACTAGGAAAATCCCTTCTGATTCCACATATTTCCCCCAGGTAAAACAAAAAAAGCCTATGCACACCTCCCCGGCTAGTGCGATTCCATTGGTGTCAGGGCTCACGGTGACAGAGTTCACATGATGTTGGGATTTCACAGAAGCCCCGCGTCCAATCAGCCCTGCTTCTGTCTCCCTGCATTTCGATAAAAGAGTTAATTAACAGGAAATGCAGCTGCCACTCACTTCCTGTCAATTACTCATGTGTCTGAAGGCAGGGAGAGAAGCCGTCACATGACATGTGAGCCCCAGCCCTGCAGGAACCTTGCCGGCCACAGAGGCAAGTATAGGATTTTTTATTTTACCTGGGGGAAACATGTGTAATCAGAAGGGTTTACCCTAATAGTGGAAGACCCCTTTAAGTAAAATGTATGACCATGATCTTCTGGTATAAAAAAAATTTCAATAACTGTTCATTAGAGGGTTGTCTTTTGAGAAGGAGTTTGTAACAAATGAGGACATAAGGCTTATGCTCATTTTTGTTAACTAGTAAAAGGCTGCAGAGGCAGGTGCTACTATTTCAGGGTCATTATCAATCTCATTGCAATGACCATAGGACTTTCCCTTCAGTCCCTTCTTTGATTGCACACTCAAATGATATATACTGTAAATAGAGACATTATATGAAAGTCGTAAATGCTAACAATCATTTAATACTCAGAAATCCTCAACTTGGCCACGCGGTGTCTGGCTTTTGCTATTAGATCAGTAAGTTAGTGTCGCGGGCGGAGGAGGGGACGCTCGGGTCCGGCTGCTGCTGCTGCTCGGTGGTGGCTCGAGCGGTGGGCCGGATCCCGGAGACTCGAGCGGCGCTCCTCGCCCATGAGTGAAAAGGGGAATGATTTTGGGGATTTATTGTCCGTGACGCCACCCACCCGGGGAATCCCGGGAGCGATGACAGGGAACAGCTTGGGTGTTGGTTCTCCCCTCTGTGGGTAGGGGGTTGGTTGTCCCGGGGCCCGGTGAGGGTCTGGGGATGGCAGGCGGGTTACGGGGCCTGGTGAGGTGCAGGGTCACGGGGGCAGCGCTGTGCCGCACAGCACGGTGGTACTCACTCAGCCAGTAATCCACACAGAGTCTCTGGTCAAGCAAACGGCTGGATGGACGGGTCCCACAGGCGGCTGCGGTTGTTCTCCTCCCGGCAGGTTGATGGTGACTGCCTTTCCCTGCACCTGTGTTGTGTTTACGGTTCCAATGGCTTCCCACTGGTAACCTGCTCCCCAGCTTGGATGGATGCTGAGGAAGCCCCTTTTGCCCGCAGGCTCTGGCCCTGGGAACTGTTGCCTTGGCGGTGACTGTGTTTCCCTCTACGGTGGGAGCTGTTGCCTTCAATCGGGTCTTGGCTGCTGGGAAACCCCGGAGGTTCCCTTCGCTAACGATTCGACCGGTTTTACGGCGACTCTTTGCCTGGTCGGGGTCTGTAGGCCCTGCCGGATGGTGCTGGCTTCTCTTTACTCCCCGATCCGGTACAGCCGGGCCACCGCCCGTCCACGGTCCATACGGTTTGCTCCAATTAGCCTCTCCTGCAGACGGTCACCACCGTCTGCCAACCTTGCTGAGTGCCCAGGCCACACACCCGGACACGGTCAGAGTGCTCCTCTACCACTCCTCTCCAAAAACTCCTCTCTCAACTAACTCGTCTCTTTTCCCGCCTCCAGGACTGTGAACTCCTCGGTGGGTGGGACCAACTGCCTGGCCCACCCCCTGGTGTGGACATCAGCCCCTGGAGGAAGGTAACAAGGATTTTGTGTTTGGCTTCGGTGTGCCTAGTCGGGGTGTAGGGTGTGTTGGTGTAGTACCTGTGATGACCTGGCTTGTCCAGGGCGCCACATTAGCCTTTGAGAAAACCTTCTGATGGTATTGCCGATCAACCCAATCCATACCACACTTTGATCAGGAAATTCCAGAAATGTAATGTAGCTAAATTTACTTATTAAAAAAATGGAGAAACACAACGACACTAGAATCCATAGTCACTGCTCTGTATCCATTTTAAATAACGCAGTGCAACAAGCAAGTCAGTAAGGAGGCTGAACAAACAACCGTGGTGCAACACTCTACATAGGCAAACATGATATAACTCCAGAATCGAAAAAGAACGGAGGTGGCACTCACCATGTAGAAATCTCTGATGCCCCCGGCAACTCTCACTGCTTTTTGATGTCCCCTTGGTCACAACAAATGAAGATTTTTACATGCTGAGTGCCACCTCCTTCTTCTTTGATTCTGGAGTTATACAAAATTTACTTATACTTCTCCTATGGAAACAGTCATTTTAAGCATGGTGCATTCTTTAATATCACTTTTAATTCAGCTGGGAATAAACCTTCACTCCACAGTGCTTTAGACAATACATTGTAATGTAAAAAATGTCTTGCAGCTCATCATTAGGTCTGTTTATGCAGATACAGCTGAAATGCATTATTATCTTAATTTATTCAATTTACTACCAGGTATCCTTCATTTGTTCAAGGAGACTGTAGCCCAGAATGAATGTGTCAGGCAAATTAGTTTCCTTTTGAATATTATCCGTCTTAGTTAAACTGTAAAAACAATATCTTTCATTTCTGAACCACAGCAAATCTCATGTATTAATCTTCACGACAAGTACAAAGGACTGCGGTCTACTGAGCACATGTAGGAGCCCTTTCTATAAGATTAAAATAAATTCCCCTACTTAATATCTTTATTAGAATGATCACAAGTGAAATTTCCAGAAAGCATCCTCAAGATGTATAAATACTGTTGACCCATCACATAAGATCCACACTTCTTAATCAGGCGAGATGAGATTTTCTTAAATGAATGGTGTCAATTGCCTCCACTGATATCCCGTGCCATGACTATCTTTTCTATTTTAATTTCCCATATTAAAAAGAGAAGACTGATTTCTAATCATTGTCGTGAACTTTTTAAAGGCTAAACAGATGAGCTGAGTAGTTTTACCATGATGATAGATAATTAGGATGATTATGCTCTCCTCACAATAGATAGGGGCATTATATTGTCCTCGTTCATCAACAGGTCACACGTGCTCAAAGCACTACATACATTAGTTTGAGTCCTCTCATACTGATTATTTGCAGGTTTTGTAATCATATGAAATCAAAATGTTCATTTAACAATTTAGTTAGAGGCCCGTGTGACCCCCGGTCTTTGTCATCCATTAATATGTTTGCACCAAGAAAGCAGATTTGATTACTATAATTTCTATTATTCCAATACAGAATTTTTTCTTCATATTAACAGGGGGTTTTTTCAAACTAGTAACATGAACTATGACTTATGCATATGTGCACAGTCTGGACAGCAAAGCCATGGCTTCATATTATAGAATAGTAGCCATTTTGTTTTTGTTAATTCTCCATATTATAGAATCAAAGAGACCGAAATGATGCACAGAAATAACTCTATTTGATGAGACAATTTACTCCTATAAGTAGTAATTGTAAGGAAGAATAACTCTGCACTAGACCCCTTTTAAGGGTGCTTTACACGCTGCGACATCGCTAACAATATATCGTCGGGGTCACGGTGACATCGCAGCATGTGACAGCTAAGAGCGGTGATCAACGATCGCAAAAACGTCAAAAATTGTTGATCGTTGACACATCGCTACTTTTCATAATATCACTGGTGGTGCATGCCGCTGGTTATTTTATGTGTGACACCGCAGGAACGACGAATATCTCTTTACCTGCGTCCACCGGCAATGAGGAAGGAAGGAGGTGGGCGGCATGTTCCGGCCGCTCATCTCCTCCCCTCCTCTTCTATTAAGAGGCCATTGTGTGACGCCGCTGTAACGCAAAACGCACCTCCCCCTTGAAGGAGGGATTGTTTGGCAGCAACAGCAACGTTGCTGTACAGGTATTTGCGTGTGACGCTGCGATCACCACATATCGTATGAACGACGGGGGATGGTGCTGTCGCTCGCAACTTAGCTAGCAATCGATATCGATGTCGCAGCATGAAAGCACCCTTTACACGTCAGTGATTTTGGCATGTATGTTGCAGTTTTTATACGTACCAGAATCACAGACATATGCAGACCCATTAAAATCAATGTGTCTGTGCACACATCAATGATTTCTCATTGATCGTGTTTCCGTATGGCACACACGCTTGTCTGTGTGTTCTGCATGGAGACAAGTCTATTTTTCTCCAACATCACTGATGTCTCACTGACCACACAGTGATGTGATCCGTGTGACACGTGCCAGAGAAAACATGTATATTTGAAATAAAATGATTTTTATACTCCCCTTCTCCAGCGATGCTGTCTCTAGCTGCTGCTGTCTCTGCTTCCAGGCCTGCTAATTATGCTCATGAATATGCACTGCACAGCCGACCTGGAAGTAGCAGCAGAGGAGAGACAGCAGTGGCCAGAGACATCATCGCAGTAGATCTCAGCACCATGGACAGCAGTGGCATGGACAGGTGAGTAAAAAAGTCCCTGATCTCTGTGTGTTATTACAAATTGCACACGGAGAACACACGTGTGCCAAAATTATGGCACATAGAGGGACATATGGATCTTTATCACGTCAGTGAAAAGGTGTGTGTTTTTCACTGATGTGTGAAAAAGCTCTTACTACAAGTGGTAGGCACACAATTTAGCTATTGATGACCCTAGAAGTCCACAAATAAAGTCCAGATGCTTTTACAAAATTGTATGGGAACAGAAAATGTAGGTAGAATCCCTTGCCACAAGCATTCATGTGCAACTGGGCATTGTCTTTTGGTTGGCGTATGTACAAATCTAACAGTCTAATTGGAGCAGTGAAGAGGGCTCAACAAATGATTTCCAATTTTCCAAATAGAATGGGACCAGCAAATCTAGGCAGAATTACCTCCCAACAGCAAGCATGTTTCACTGGCCACTTTATTCATGTGGCTTGTGAAGGTTTCTAATATTAGACTTTTAGAGAAATGAATTAGGCTAGAAAAATTATTTTAAATGGTGCACATACTTTAGTAGATTTAAATACCATAAACTCTTCTAATAAGTTTGGCCAAAAGTGGTTTTCATGGAAAAATTAGGTTCATCATCCATACCATCAAGACCTTACAGAATAACAAAATTCAACAGTGCGCTACTCACAAGCTTACAATCTAGGAGGAAATAGGGAGGCACAAGAAGTAAATTCGGGGGGGGGAAAGTTTGTCATATATGGACCAGCCGTCAACATAATAGGGATTCAAATACAGCTGCATGACCCTGGTTGGTTCCAAATTTATTCTGGAGAAGGACAACAACCTTAAACATGTAGCTATGGCTTTAAGTAATATTTTCAGCATCAAGAAGTTCTGTAAAGGATGATATGGCCTATATTACGTATACATACTGTATATATGAATGAATGTGTATAAATATGTGCATATATGTAAAAAAATATACTTTTAAAAGTCAGAATTCTAATACCTAATTATATAGAATAGGAATATTAAAAAATCACTATATAAATTAAATGGCACAATATAATAAAAGATATTCAGGGCAATCTAGTCTTGAGCATAATAAAAAGGACATCCATCATTACTCACTGTGCATTTATTTACATAGTTTTGTTATTGTCAGCAAGAATGATCCTAATTAGAGATCTGCCACATTTCAGATTCCATTAAAATGCTCACTATAGCATAAATTATGTGACAAAATAAACTCACTTTAGAACCAAAGACCTTGATAAGCATACTATTGACTGTATTAACTTGTGTTTATAGTGTTCCCACAATATATGGAAGTGACAGAGCAATCTAGACCAAAGAGAAAGAAATAGAGAGGGTGACACTGATCGTATCATTCTTGTGACTAACAGATTTTTTTTTATTTAACCACTACAGCCCCCAGCCTATTTTGACCCTAATGACCAGTGTCACTTTATGAGGTTATAACTCTGGAATGCTTCAACGGATCCCGGTGATTCTGAGATTGTTTTTTTCGTGACATATCGGGTTTTAGGGTAGTGGTAAATTTAGGCCGATATTTTTTGCATTTCTTTGTGAAAGAAACGGAAATTTCACGAAAATTTTGAAAATTTTGTAATTTTCAAACTTTTAATTATTATGCTCTAAAACCAACGAGACATATGACACAGCATAATTAATAAATACCATTTCCCACATGTCTACTTTATATCAGAACAATTTTGGGAAAAAAAAATTAAGGAAATTAAAGGGGTTCAAAGTTTATGAGCAATTTCTCATTTTTACAACAAAATTTACAAAGCCACTTTTTTTAGGGACCACATCACATTTGAAGCGATTTTGAAAGGTCTACATGACACAAAACACCCAAAAGTGAAACCATTCCAAAAACTGCACCCCTCAAGCTACTCAAAACCACATTCAAGAAGGTTATTAACCCTTCAGGTGCTTCACAGTAACTAAAGCAATGTGGAAGGAAAAAATGAACATTTTACATTTTGCAACAAAAATGTTAATTTAGCCTCAAATATTGCATATTTACAAGGGCAGCAGGATTAAAAAAAAAACAAAGTTTGTTAAGCAATTTCTTCTGAGCACGCAGATACCTCAAATGTTGCGAAAAACCACTGTTTGGGCGCATGGCAGGACTCGGAAGGGGAGGAGCGTCATTTGACTTTTTGAACAGAAAATTAGCTGGAATCGTTAGCCACACCATGTTGCGTTTGGAGAGCCCCTAAGGTGCCGAAACAGGGGAGCTCCCCCACATGTGACCCCATTTTGGAAATTAGACCCCTCATCGAATTTATCCAGATGTTTATTGAGCAGTTTGAACCTCTGGGAGCTTCACAAAAGTTAATAAAATTGGGCCATGAAATTAAAAAAAATTACCACAAAATTGTTACTTCAACCAGGTAGCTTTTTTTCACAAGGGTATCAGGAAAAATTGCACCATAAACTGTATGGTGCAATTTCTCCTGAGTACACAGATACCTCATATATGGTGGAAATCAAATATTTGGGTGCACAGCAGGGCTCTGAAGACAAGGAGCGTCATGTGAGTTTTCAAACGCAAAATTGTCTGGAATATTTAGCGTATTCCATGTTGTGTTTGGAGACCCCCTGAGGTGCCGAAACTGTAGAGCTCCCCCACATGTGACGCCATTTTGGAAACTAGACCCCCATGCCATAAAAAAAAATCAGGGCGCACGCACAAATGTTCTGCAAAAAGGGGGGAGCTAGGTGGGATGGAAAAAATAAGTCCTGTCCAAAGTCGAGTACGACTGGAGGACGATTGCTGATCAGGTACCCAATTGTTTAAGTTTTGTCTTTTTTTTTTTTTTTATTTGGGGTACACAAAAAAAGCAAAAACTCGAGCAACAATTACGTACCTGATCAGCCAATCACGTAGCTGATCAGCACTTAACGGCAAGCAGGTGGGGGGGAGAGGGTGTGGGAGATGCGATTGGGGATAGTTAGAAAAGAGCCACGAACAATACTTACAGGATGGATCAGAACAGCGGAAGATGGGGGGCAGCAGATGGGGGGGCAGCAGATGGGGGTGCAGCGGCATATAAAGGGAGAATCTGTGAATATGAGACGGCGGCAGCTGGGATAGGGTGGCGGCGGATGGGAGAGGGCGCAGTGGATGCAGGAGTGGCGGAGGATAGGGGGAAGGGGGGAATGGGGTAAATGGGGTGAAGGGTGGGAAGGGGAGTGGGAGGTGAGATTGAGGATAGTTACCTTACAGGATGGATCTAGGCAGCAGGATCACAGGAGATGAAGGAGGCAGCAGATCGGGGAGGGTGAGAGGTGGGCAAGGGAGTGCAGATCACGGGGGGGACAGGTGAGCAGAGAGCGGGCAGCAGATCACAGGGGTGACAGGTGAGCGGAGAGCGGGCAGCAGATCACGGGGGTGACAGGTGAGGGAGCGCACATAACGGGGGTGACAGGTGAGGGAGCACACATCACGGGGGTGATAGGTGAGGGAGCACAGATCACGGGGGTAACAGGTGAGCGGAGAGCGGGCAGCAGATCACGGCGGTGACAGGTGAGCAGAGCACACATCACGGGGGTGACAGGTGAGGGAGCGCACATCATGGGGGTGACAGGTTGGGGGGAGCGGGGAGCACATCATGGGGGTCAGGGGGAGGGGGCGGGCAGCCAATCACGTGGGTGAGGGAGAGGGGGCGGGCAGCACATCATGGAGGTGAGGGGGCGGGCAGCCAATCATGAGGGAGAGGGGGGCAGCCGATCATGAGGGGGAGGGGGTGGGCAGCCTATCACGGGGTTGAGAGGTGGGGGTGTGGGCAGCAGATCGGGGAGAGCGGTGGCAGATGAAGGAGGGCGGCGGCGGCAGATTGGGAGGCTTTTCGCCGGTTTGCTACAGTACAATGGCAGCACGGCAACTTCCGGGTCCCTTGCTTTGGTTCCATAACAGCATGGGACCGGAGCTTGTCGCCCTGTCATTGCACTGTATACACTCACTGTACTGGCGTGCTCAGGACCGACAACTGAAGGTGAGGGGGTGGTCACCGGCAACAGGTCTATGATGATTGGAGAAATCGGTCACAAAGCCGGTCTTTCCAATCAGAGCTGCTGGAGCAGGGGGAGGGTGATCCAGCTGAGGTCACCCAGCTCCAGCCAATGGCCAGTGCTACAGCTACACTGACCATGGCTGGATTTCAATTGTTCAGCCACTTTCAATGGCTAAAACATTACAGTGGCTGTGATTTGCTCAGCGGCGTTCGTCAGCCAATCACAGCCTCCGTAGGTCCGGGGAGGAGGCACCACCCCTCCTGAGGTAAGGTACAGGTCCCCTCCTTCCCAAATCTGCGGTTTGTGTGAACCAATCGCAGTCACCGGGGCTCCGGTGCCACGATTTCGCCATGACGGATAGATCCGTCATGGGTCTTTAAGTGCCAGGGCAACATGACAGATCTTTCCGTCCAAGGTCATGAAGGGGTTAATAATCTATCACATGATTTAGACTTTTAATGTATAGTTTACCCATTTTGTTTCTACTGTAATAATTCAAAACAAATTTTTAACAAATTGTGAAAATGTAATTTACTAAAATGAAACATACAAATTCAAAATTTCAAATGATAATAAAGTAAAAAATGTGGTAATGAAATAATATCTTTATATAGTATACCACGAAAGTGAGTACATCCCTCACATTTTTGTAATTTTTTTTAATGTATTTTCATGGGAAAACACTGAAGATATGATATTTTGATACAATGTAAATAGTCAGTGTGCCGCTTCTATAACTGTGTAAATTTGGTTTGCCTTCCAAAAATCTTAACAATCAACCATTAATGTATAAACCACTGGCAACAAAAGGGAGAACACCCGTAAGTGAAATAGCCAAATTTAGCCCAATTAGCCATTTTGCTTCTCTGGTGCCATGTGACCCATTCATTTTACAAGGTCTCAGGTGTGAGTGGGGAACAGGTGTGGTAAATTTGGTGTTATCGCTCACACACTCTCACATGATCTCACATAATGGTCACTGGAAGTTCAACATAGCACGTCCTGGCCAAAAAATTCTCTGAGGATCTGAAAGAAAGGAATTGTTGCTCTACATAAAGATGTAAGATATAATAAAATTTTCAACACCTTTAAACTGAGCTGCAGCATGATGGCCAAGACTACAAAGCGGTTTAAAAAGACAATATCCACTCAGAATAGGCCTCGACATGGTCAACCAAAGAAGTTGAGTACATGTACTCAGCGTCATATCCAGAGGTTGTCTTTTTAAAATAGATGTATGAGTGCTACCAGGATTGCTGCAGGGTTTGGAGGGGTGGGGGGGTCAGACTGTCAGTGCTCAGACTATATGCCACACACTGCATCAAATGAATGAATGCTAATAAGTACACAGCGGCGCACACGTATCTCACTCTTGATGGTGGCCGGAGGTGGATGGATGTGCACTGGGCATGATCCGGAGTCCCCAGCACTTCCGGTTATGCACAATATACCTCACTGAAGCCAGAAAGCTTACAGCCAGCATCAGTTGATTGTGCATGATCGGAAGTCCTGGTACTCTGGATCACGCGCAGTGTGCATCCATCCACCTCCAGCCGCCATCAAGAGAAAAAATATGCGCGACATCACTGTGCTATCATGAGCATATTAGTATGCCCAAAGGGGGGTGTAAGATGCTATGTGGGCCGACCAGCCAAGGGAAGTAATGCCCTTGCGTCTAGTCCCTGGCCTCATTAGCATATAAGAAATGATCTTTAGAAATACTTTTTCTAAAGATCTGTTTATTTATGCTACTGTATACAGGGACTGTTAGGCAGGAAACACTAATATGCACCCAGAACTGCTTGTGGTTCTGGTTGCATATTGCACCTGACAGGTTCCCTTTGAAAAAAGAAGATGCTGTTAAAACTGCTGTTCACCCTGTCTTTCTGAACTAATATTTTAGATACTAAGGATTCTGAGGGTTAAAAAGAGGCATGTAACACTGCTGTCAATTCTGTGTCTTTTCGATCCAAAATTGGAGATATTAGGGGTGTTGAGATAACAAAAAAGCTGCTCACATTGCTGTCCACCCTCTCATCTTGATCTAATACCAAAGATAAATTTGGTATTGAGATAAGAGGGGTCTACTGACATTCAAGTCCACCCTTTCTTTCTCATCTATCAGGAGTGTAATAAGAGGCTGTTCACACTGCTGTCCATCATGTCTTTTTAAACTAATATTATAAGTGCCAAGGTTACTCAGGTGAGAAGAGGTTGCTCACATTGCTATCCATCATGATCTACCAATATGATATTGGACATATTAGGAGTGCTGACATCAAAAAAAGGTGCTCCCATTGCTGCCCACACTGATATTCCGATTTCATGCTGAAGATACCAGTGGAATTAAGGTGGTATTAAAGTAAGAAGACTAACCACACATTGTTGTTCAATTTGTTTTTATCTAATGCTGGAGATACCAGGGGCTCTGAGGTAAGAAGAGACAGCTCACATTGCTGTCCACCCTGTCTTTCTGATCTAATACTGAAGATATTAAAAGTTATGACATAAGAAGAGGCCACCTACACTGCTGTCTACCCTGACTTTTAAATTTAACACTGGAGATACTGTGGTTTTACCCCTAAACAACATATGAAGTGCTATTTACTTCATAAGTTCTCACTGTATTCATTTTTGCATGCTTGAGCTTGAATCTTTTCCTGTAGACAAAGGCTGAATTTTTCAGCCTTCATCTGCCTTTAACAGCTGAGGGTGGAATGGTGCTTTACCCATGGCTATTAACCTGTTAAATGCCGCTGCCAATCTCTGACAGTGGCATTTAACATGCAGCGGCAGGGGTGCGCTCTTCTCACACCTCATTAGCACACTAGCAGCATGATCCCGGGATGCCGATATGTTGTCATAAAGGCCACTTTACATGCAACGACATCGCTAATGAGATGTCGTTGGGGTCACGGAATTCGTGACGCACATCCGGCCTCGTTATCGACGTCATTGCGTGTGAAACGCACGAACGACCGTTAAAGTTCAAAAATACTTACCAAATCATTGATCGTTGACGCATCATTGTTTTCCCGATTATCCTTGCTGTTGCAGGACGCAGGTTGTTCGTCTATGTGTGACACCGCAGGAACGAGGAACATCACCTTACCTGCGGCCGCCCGCAATGAGGAAGGAAGGAGGTGGGCTAGATGTTCGGTCTGCTCATCTCCGCCCTTCCGCTTCTATTGGACGGCCGCTTAGTGACGTTGAACAAACCGCCCCCTTAGAAAGGACGCGGTTCGCCGGCAACAGCGACGTTGCTAGCCAGGTAAGTATGTGTGATTGGGACTAACGATATTGTGCGCCACGGGCACAAACGACAGGGGGGGTGCGATCGGCAGGGACATCGCTAGCGATGTCGCTGTGTGTAAAGTGGCCTTAACAGCCAGGGGTCTGCTTAAGAAACAGCATACAGAATTAGCCAGCTCACCTGTGCATGGTCCTCCCCTGCATGGAGCACAAAATACACCCTCTCTGGTGTGAAAAATGCAGCAAAAGAAGGAAGGACGTTTTTGGTTGGAATCACGTTGGAATCTACACATGTATGGTCACTGATTTATCCCCTGTGGTCATGTAATTTGCCTTGAAAACCTTTTTGTCATTCGGATATTAATCAAACAAGTTTGCAATAAAGCCAAGAAATTTTTTATCCAAATCATTTGTAGCTGGAATTTGCTTTTTTTTTTTGTGCGCTGAAGAACCCTGTGTCTGTCATAACAGTACTCCTATGAAAAACAGCCCATGGCTAGCATTGACAGGAGACTGTGATTTCTTCTATATACTTCTCTATATACAGCAATCCTATGTCATTGTTGTGTATAGAACAAGTGATCAGACCATTTTCCGTTCAAGTCCTTTAAGGGGAATAATAAATACAGTAAAAACTAGAAATACTAGTAAAAAATAAGAAAAACAATATAATAGTTAAAATTTTATCACATTAAAAATTAAGAAAGAAAATAAAATAAAAATACACATATAGTATATATGTATATATATATATATATATATATATATATATATATAGAGAGAGAGAGAGAGAGAGACAGAGAGAGAGATATAGAGTTAAGCGCGGTTCGTGATTCGTGGTTCTCCAGTTCGCGGTTCGAGTGATTTTGGGGGGTGTTCTAGATAGAACTAGAACTCGAGCTTTTTGCTAAAGCTCGATAGTTCTAGATACGTCCGAGAACGGTTCTAGCAGCAAAAAGCAGGGTTTTATACAGCTACAGTGTGCAGGAGCCATCGCTGGCAGCCTGTAAGAAGCTGGTAACCAAGATAAACATCGGGTATCCAAGCAAAGCGCTTTGGTTAGAAACCCGATGTTTTTCCTAGTTACATGCAGGAAGCCCACACTTCCCCGCTCAGCTCGCTTCGCCCCCTCCTGCACGCGGCATGTACACATACATACATACACACACACACACACACACACACACACGTCCGTCATCCTGGCACTCTGCATACATGGTCCCGCTCGGCTTACCTGCGGTGATGAAGTCTTGACCTCAGCGCTGTCACTGTCGTCCATGGCCGCCGCTTGTCACATCACCTTCTCTCACTTCCGACCCGAGACTGACTAGCAGTGACGTCACGGGCCTCTCGCGATACTTGGCTGTGAAGGCGGCGGTCATTGAACTCAGTGACAGGGGCTGTCAGCAGTGCAGGAGATCAGCGCAGGTAATGTACCTCGCTGACAGCAGCACTTGTCATGCCCTGCAGTGACCTGGGCTGACCCATTGATGTTAGCTCAGGTCACTGCACTGCTCTCCCAGTCAATGGGGAACATCCTGCTCTTCATTGACTGGGACAGTGTGGATCGTCATGGCAACCCCTTGGATTACACCAGACCTGGATTTGTTTTTCTTTCTAATAAATTGGTTAAAGAGGGAATGTATTGGGGAGTATTTTTTCAAATAAAAATGTGTTTGTCATCTATTTTTTTTTATTACTGACTGGGTTGGTGATGTCGGGTATCTGATAGATGCCTGACCTCACCAACCCCAGGGCTTGATGCCAGGTGACATTACACATCTGGTATTAACCCCATATATTACCCCGTTTGCCACCGCACCAGGGCGCGGGATGAGCTGGGGCAAAGCACCAGGATTGGCATATCTAATGGATGCGCCACTTCTGGGGCGGCTGCGGCCTGCTATTTTTAGGCTGGGGAGAGTCCAATAACCATGGACCTCCCTAGTCTGAGAATATCAGACCCCAACTGTCTGCTTTACCTTGGCTGGTGATCCAATTTTGGGGGGATCCCTACGTGTTTTTTTTTTAATTATTTATTTAATTTAAAATAACAGCGTGGGGTGCCCTCAGTTTTGGATTACCAGCCAAGGTGAGGTTGCCAGCTGTGGTGTGCAGGCTGCAGCCGTCTGGTTTACCCTAGCTGGCTACAAAAATAGGGGGAACCCTACGTCATTTTTTTTTTCATTTTTTTGGCTAAATACAAAGCTAAGCACCCCTTAGTGCCACATGAAAGGCACCAAAGGGTGCAAAATTACAAAATGCAGGAGAGTGGGACATTATGTGTCTTTCTGCTATTATAATGACAGAAAAGACTGATATGAAGTGCACAAGCACAAGAAAATCACCAGAGCGCTCTACGCTGTGAAAAGCAGTAGAAAATGGCACAGGAGTGAACATGTGACCGCCTCATGTAGGATGAAGCTATGGATCCTGGGTAAATTTATGCCTTTACCCTCCTTCAGGTTTTTTGCAGTACACAAAAAAAATGGAAGGCACACGGATAACAAACAGATGACATACGGACCGTCTACGGAACGGAAACGGATGCCACACGGATGCACCCGTGAAAAAAAACGGACTGTTTTTTGCAGACCGCAAAAATGGATCGGTCGTGTTAATGTAGCCTTTTCTGATCTGCCGTTTATAAACAGCAGGCAGAAATAAGTGAATAACGCCCCCCAGCGTCAGAAAATATCCGGGGTTTCAGGGCTAGCTGAGACCCTGGAGATCATGATGCAGGACGGTTTTTCCAGTCCCCGCTCACGTGATCACAGGTATACACCGTACACCGATGATCACGTTACAGTAAATGACAGCGCCGGTAAAAAATTATTTATCTCCCATCTGGCATGAATAAACATGATAAATCTCCTCCCCGGCCCCTCCGGTCCCCCGGTGTCGCCAAAGTGCCCCCCCTGATGCCCTCGCAGAAATCCAAGATGGCCGCACGCACAGCAGCGCGCCGGCCGCATTCACCTTACTCCTCTGATTTCTGTCGCATGTGCCATGACACATGCGACAGAAAACTCCTCCCCAGGCCCTGCCAGGTCACCCCCTATAACCCCACCGGTGTTCCCCGGTGTCCCACGTTACCTGTGCAGCGTTGATTCCCCCACGGCCCTCTCCTTCACAATAGACGCTGCCGCATGCACAGAGCGGCTGTCAGCTCAGCTTCCTGTGTTCAGACACAGTGAGTGGTGGTTATGCATCTGTAAGCTAAATGGGCGGCACGGTGGCTCAGTGGTTAGCACTGCAGTCTTGCAGCGCTGAGGTCCTGGGTTCAATTCTCATAAAGGACACCAACTGCAAGGAGTTTGTATGTTCTCCCCGTGTTTGCGTGGGTTTCCTCTGCGTACTCCGGTTTCCTCCCACACTCCAAAGACATACAGCGCTATGGAATTAATAACGCTATATAAATGAATAAATTATTATTATTACTGCAATGCCCTGCTCATGAGGTAAGGAACATAATTGATCAGGAGAGCTATGTACTACATTTCCAAATGGAGGGATTTGCTTTTATAGTTTCCCTGCTGAACGACTACCAAACATGAGAGTCCGTTATACGCCACAAGAAAACACATCTAAATAGCGAGCTCTGTTGTTAAGTATTCATTCAGCTGGATAACTGGACTTAAAGGGGTATTCCATCTCCAAGATCCTATCCCCAATATATAGTAGGTGGAATAGCAATAATATCAGCAAATACCAATATTTGGAAATGTAGAATAGTTCTCCTGATTAGGCATGCCCTTACCTCATGAGCAGGGCATTGCAGCTTTGGTAGCAACCATTACGACATGGACTCTGCTGCTGTTGACCCAGGGAGAGTGAGTGCAGATTCATTGCACCCACACTCCTCACATGAAGGGTCCGCACTCCTATTAAATAGGGGATACGTTCCCTGAGTGTCTCCCCCCCATATTCTAGATGGTCCAGAGTCGTCGTGGGACCCCTTTATTTTTTTTCTTACAATAAATTGGTGAAAGAGGAAATGTTTTGGGGACTGTTGTTTCAAATAAATTTCTTTTGTCGATTTTTTTTTGTTAGTACTGACAGTTTATGATGTTGGGTATCTAATAGACGCCATGACATCACAAACTGTTGAGCTTGATCTCAGGTGACTTTACAGCTAGTATCAACCCGATTTATTACCCCATTTGTCACTGCACCAGGGCACAGGATGAGCTGGTGTGAAGCGCCAGGATTGGCGCATCTAGTGAATGCGCCACGTCTGGGGTGCCTGCGGCCTGCTATTTTTAGGCTGTGAAGGCCCAATAACTATGGACCTTCCCACCCTGAGAATACCAGACCACAGCTGTCCGTTTTACCTTGGCTGGTGATCCAATTTGGGGGGGACCCTACTTTTATTGTGTTATTATTAGTGATGAGCGAGTACTAAAAAGCTCGGGTGCTCGAAGCTCGGGCCGAGCCTCCCAAGATACTCGTGTACTCGGGCCGAGCAACGAGCCCAATGTTATCCTATGGGAGACCCGAGTATTTTTGTGAAATGACCCCCCGGCAGCATGGAGAAACCCTAAAAATGTCACAAAAGTCTCAGAAGAGTGCTCAAATGACATGGCAACAGCATGGGGAAGACCCCTTGAAGCAATTATCACTCAAAAGTCACAGCTGTGAACAATTTTGTCCGCGTTTCACGCCATTTTTACGGACTCACCAGAAAACCTTCCAAAATGACCCCAAAATGATTTTTCATGGCAGAAATGTTAAGGGCACATACCCAATAGTGAGATAGAGCTGGTGTATGTTACTTTTTGAGATTAATACATGAAAGATTTTACGTGAAAACATTGTGTGGCACTCCGATGTCCCTGAGAAGAGACGTACATGAAGGCCTCTTGAGTCTAATGTGCCCATTTTGAGGAAGTGAGTCTTTGTAGTATTTTCCTTTGCCAGGGCAGTCCAAAATTGTGAGGTTCACCAATGCCCCTGCATACAGACGTGCATGAGGGCCTGTAAACCTGAAGTGCCCATTGTAAGGAAGTGGGTCTATTTTAGTATAGCCCTTAGGCAGGGCAGCCAAAAATTGGGAGGCTCCACATTGTCCCTGGATAGAGACGTGCATGATGGCCTGTAAACCTGAAGTGCCCATTGTAAGGAAGTGGGTCTATTTTAGTATAGCCCTTTGCCAGGGCAGCCAAAAATTGGGAGGCTCCACGTTGTCCCTGGATAGAGACGTGCATGATGGCCTGTAAACCTGAAGTGCCCATTGTAAGGAAGTGGGTCTATTTTAGTATAGCCCTTAGGCAGTGTAGCCAAAAGATGGGAGGCTCCACATTGTCCCTGGATAGAGACGTGCATGATGGCCTGTAAACCTGAAGTGCCCATTGTAAGGAAGTGGGTCTATTTTAGTATAGCCCTTAGGCAGGGCAGCCAAAAATTGGGAGGCTCCACATTGTCCCTGGATAGAGACGTGCATGATGGCCTGTAAACCTGAAGTGCCCATTGTAAGGAAGTGGGTCTATTTTAGTATAGCCCTTAGGCAGGGCAGCCAAAAATTGGGAAGCTCCACATTGTCCCTGGATAGAGACGTGCATGATGGCCTGTAAACCTGAAGTGCCCATTGTAAGGAAGTGGGTCTATTTTAGTATAGCCCTTAGGCAGGGCAGCCAAAAATTGGGAGGCTCCACATTGTCCCTGGATAGAGACGTGCATGATGGCCTGTAAACCTGAAGTGCCCATTGTAAGGAAGTGGGTCTATTTTAGTATAGCCCTTTGCCAGGGCAGCCAAAAATTGGGAGGCTCCATGTTGTCCCTGGATAGAGACGTGCATGATGGCCTGTAAACCTGAAGTGCCCATTGTAAGGAAGTGGGTCTATTTTAGTATAGCCCTTAGGCAGGGCAGCCAAAAATTGGGAGGCTCCACATTGTCCCTGGCTAGAGACGTGCATAATTGCCTCAAAACATTAAGTGTCCATTGTCAGGAAGTGGGTGTATTATAGTATAGCCCTTAGGCAGGGCAGCCAAAAATTGGGAGGCTCCACGTTGTCCCTGGGTAGAGACGTGCATGAGGGCCTCAAAACATTAAGTGTCCATTGTCAGGAAGTGGGTGTATTATAGTATAGCCCTTAGGCAGGGCAGCCAAAAATTGGGAGGCTCCACGTTGTCCCTGGGTAGAGACGTGCATGAGGGCCTCAAAACATTAAGTGTCCATTGTCAGGAAGTGGGTGTATTATAGTATAGCCCTTAGGCAGGGCAGCCAAAAATTGGGAGGCTCCACGTTGTCCCTGGGTAGAGACGTGCATGAGGGCCTCAAAACATTAAGTGTCCATTGTCAGGAAGTGGGTGTATTATAGTATAGCCCTTAGGCAGGGCAGCCAAAAATTGGGAGGCTCCACGTTGTCCCTGGGTAGAGACGTGCATGAGGGCCTCAAAACATTAAGTGTCCATTGTCAGGAAGTGGGTGTATTATAGTATAGCCCTTAGGCAGGGCAGCCAAAAATTGGGAGGCTCCACGTTGTCCCTGGATAGAGACGTGCATGATGGCCTGTAAACCTGAAGTGCCCATTGTAAGGAAGTGGGTCTATTTTAGTATAGCCCTTAGGCAGGGCAGCCAAAAATTGGGAGGCTCCACATTGTCCCTGGATAGAGACGTGCATAATGGCCTCAAAACATTAAGTGTCCATTGTCAGGAAGTGGGTGTATTATAGTATAGCCCTTAGGCAGGGCAGCCAAAAATTGGGAGGCTCCACGTTGTCCCTGGGTAGAGACGTGCATGAGGGCCTCAAAACATTAAGTGTCCATTGTCAGGAAGTGGGTGTATTATAGTATAGCCCTTAGGCAGGGCAGCCAAAAATTGGGAGGCTCCACATTGTCCCTGGATAGAGACGTGCATAATGGCCTCAAAACATTAAGTGTCCATTGTCAGGAAGTGGGTGTATTATAGTATAGCCCTTAGGCAGGGCAGCCAAAAATTGGGAGGCTCCACGTTGTCCCTGGGTAGAGACGTGCATGAGGGCCTCAAAACATTAAGTGTCCATTGTCAGGAAGTGGGTGTATTATAGTATAGCCCTTAGGCAGGGCAGCCAAAAATTGGGAGGCTCCACGTTGTCCCTGGGTAGAGACGTGCATGAGGGCCTCAAAATATTAAGTGTCCATTGTCAGGAAGTGGGTGTATTATAGTATAGCCCTTAGGCAGGGCAGCCAAAAATTGGGAGGCTCCACGTTGTCCCTGGGTAGAGACGTGCATGAGGGCCTCAAAACATTAAGTGTCCATTGTCAGGAAGTGGGTGTATTATAGTATAGCCCTTAGGCAGGGCAGCCAAAAATTGGGAGGCTCCACGTTGTCCCTGGGTAGAGACGTGCATGAGGGCCTCAAAACATTAAGTGTCCATTATCAGGAAGTGGGTGTATTATAGTATAGCCCTTAGGCAGGGCAGCCAAAAATTGGGAGGCTCCACGTTGTCCCTGGGTAGAGACGTGCATGAGGGCCTCAAAACATTGTTCCCATTGCAAAGGAGCGGGTCTCCTGTCGTTGTAATGTCCATTCTGCAAAGAATGGGCGAAAAAATTTACCACTGGGGGTATACCTGAAACAAAGGCCTAAGTATTGCAATTTGTAACGGTCATCATCATGGTGGCGCATGAGGAGAAGGAGGAGCAGTCCAGCTATTATCCAAAGTCCAGAAGTTTGTACCCATGGGTGAGTGGAGGTACATGGCAAACTTTAAATTCCGCTCTCATTTGCTGGTGGTGTGGTGAAGTCTGGCCCAATCCAACCCTTGTTCATCTTGATCAGAGTCAGCCTGTCAGCATTTTCAGTTGACAGGCGGGTGCGTTTATCTGTAATGATTCCACCTGCGGCACTAAAAACACGCTCTGACAAAACGCTAGCATCAGGGCAGGCCAGGACTTCCAAGGCGTAGAGAGCCAATTCATGCCACGTGTCCAGCTTGGATACCCAATAATTGTAAGGCACAGAGGAATGTCGGCGTACAGTTGTTCGATCTGCAAGGTACTCCTTCAGCATCTGGGCAAACTTAGGATTTCTTGTGGCACTACCCCGCACCTCAGGGGCTGTGGTACGTGAGGGGCTGAGAAAACTGTCCCACATCTTAAAGACTGTTCCCCTACCTCTGGCGGATTGGACTTGTGCCTCTCTCGGCTGTACGCCTCGGTTGTCCACTGATTCCTGACCTATGCCGCTAGCGTTTTGTGAGGGGAATGCTTTGCCTACTTCCGTGACTATGGCCTTCCAGAACTGCTGCATTTTGGTTCACCTCTCCTCCACGGGAATAAGAGACAAAAAGTTCTCCTTGTAGCGTGGGTCTAACAGTGTTACCAACCAGTAATGATTGTCGGCCAAGATGTTCTTAACGCGAGGGTCACGAGACAGGCAGCTTACCATAAAGTCAGCCATGTGCGCCAGACTCTTAACAGCCAGGACTTCAGTAGCCTGACCAACAAGATGACTGAACATGCTGTCCTCCTCCTCCTCCTCCTCCTCCTCCTCATCTACCCTGTCCTCTGGCCAGCCACGCTGAACCGAGGATATGACTGGTGTGCATGTCATATCCTCAATTTGGCCGGAGAGTTGCTCCATGTCTTCATCCTCCTCCTCGTCATAGTCCTCCACTGCACGTTGTGATGAGACGAGGCTGGGCTGTGCGTTATCACCCACACCCACTACTGTTTCTTGCTGCAACTCATCGCGCTCCGCCTGCAATGCATCATGTTTGTTTTTCAGCAGAGACCGTTTTAGAAGGCAGAGTAGCGGTATGGTGACGCTAATAATGGCGTCATCACCACTCACCATCTTGGTGGAGTCCTCAAAGTTTTGGAGGATGGTACATAGGTCTGACATCCATCTCCACTCCTCAGGTGTTATGTGTGGAGTTTGACCCATTTCCTGACGGCTTAGGTGATGCAGGTACTCAACAACTGCCCTCTTCTGCTCACATATCCTGACCAACATGTGCAGAGTTGAATTCCAACGCGTGGGGACATCACAAACCAGTCTGTGAGCCGGAAGATGCAAACGGCGCTGAAAGCCGGCAAGGCCGGCTGAAGCAGTAGGTGACTTTCGAAAATGTGCAGACAGGCGGCGAACTTTTACCAGCAGATCAGACAGCTCTGGGTATGACTTTATAAACCGCTGAACCACGAGGTTGAGCACATGGGCCACGCATGGAACATGTGTCAGCTGGCCTCGCCTCAAAGCCGCCACCAGGTTCCGGCCATTGTCACACACGACCTTTCCTGGCTTTAGGTTCAGAGGTGTGAGCCAGTGATCTGCCTGCTGTTTCAGAGCTGTCCACAGCTCTTCTGCATTGTGGGGTTTGTCACCTATGCAGATTAGCTTCAGCACAGCCTGTTGCCGCTTCGCCGAGGCAGTGCTGCAGTGCTTCCAGCTTGGGACTGGTGTGGAGGGTACAGTGGATGAGGATGCGCAGGAGGAGGAGGAGGCTGAAGAGCATGACATTCCGGAGCTGTAGAGTGTGGGTGAAACACTGACTGAGGTAGGGCCTGCAAACCTTGGTGTGGGAAGGACGTGTTCCGTCCCTCGCTCAGACTGGGTCCCAGCTTCCACAATATTAACCCAGTGTGCCGTCAACGAGATGTAGCGGCCTTGCCCACAAGCACTTGTCCACGTGTCTGTGGTTAGGTGGACCTTGGGTGAAACAGCGTTGTTCAGGGCACGTGTGATGTTTTGTGACACGTGGCTATGCAACGCGGGGACGGCACACCGGGAGAAATAGTGGCGGCTGGGGACCGAGTAACGTGGGACAGCTGCCGCCATCAGGTCACGGAATGCTTCTGTCTCCACCAGCCTAAAAGGCAACATTTCCAGCGCAAGCAGTCGCGAAATGTTAGCATTTAGAACTGTGGCATGTGGGGTGTTGGCAGTGTATTTGCGCCTGCGTTCAAAGGTTTGCTGAATGGATAACTGAACGCTGCGCTGGGACAAGGATGTGCTTGATGATGGTGTTCTTTCTGCGTAGGCAACTGCAGGTGCAGGAGTGGAGGAGGCTTGTTCGCAGGCAGCATGGACAGGGGATTGGCTCGCATGCACAACCAGCGAAGACGTAGCAGTGACATCAGCAAGCACTGCTCCTCGACTCTGTTGTACTTCCCATAAAGTCGGGTGCTTGGCTGACATGTGCCTGATCATGCTGGTGGTGGTCAGGCTGCTAGTTTTGGTACCCCTGCTGATGCTGGCACGGCAGGTGTTGCAAATGGCCTTTTATGAATCATCTGGATCCAACTTAAAAAACTGCCAGACTCGGGAAGACCTAACATTTGTACAGGCACCTTGTGTCGTCGTGTTGTTCCGGGGAACGGTTGCCTGACTTCTGCCTGGGGCCACCACCCTGCTTCTTACTGCCTGTTGTGATGCTACGCCTCCCTCCCCCTGTGCACTGCTGTCCTCGCTCTGCATATCCTCCTGCCAGGTTGGGTCAGTTACTGGATCATCCACCACGTCGTCTTCCTCTTCCGCACCCTGCTCCTCCTCTTGACTTGCTGACAATTGTGTCTCATCATCGTCCACCACTTGTTGAGACACGTTGCCAACTTCGTGAGAACGTGGCTGCTCAAATATTTGGCCATCTGTACAGACGATCTCCTCATGACCCACTTCAATATGAGCTGGCGAGAGGCCAGAATGTGTGAATGGAAACGTGAACAGCTCTTCCGAGTGTCCAAGTGTGGGATCATTAATGTCCGAGGAGGACGTGTACTCAGCCTGGTGGTAGGAAGGAGGATCAGGTTCAGAAATGTGCGGTGCAGTATCACGGCTACTGACACTTGACCGTGTGGAAGACAGAGTGTTTGTGGTGGTGCCAATCTGACTGGAAGCATTATCTGCTATCCAACTAACAACCTGTTGACACTGGTCTTGGTTCAAGAGCGGTGTACTGCTGCGGTCCCCAAGAATTTGGGACAGGACGTGCGAGCGACTAGATGTGGCCCTTTGTTGTGGCGAAATTAGAGCTTGCCCACGACCTCGGCCTCTGCCTGCACCACCATCACGTCCACTTCCTTGTTCCTTGCCAATGCCCTTGCGCATTTTGCAATGCTGTGCACTGCTGACGTGTATATTCACTACTACTTGTGCGTTATATCAAAGTTTCTGGAAATTGCACACAAGTGCACCTGTACGCTGCCACCAACAGGCACACACGTGCGGTTTTAAAAACCAAGCACGGACGCAATAAGAACCTAACAGGTTTTTTTGGGGAGCGACAATTACAGACAAGTCAGACACTATCTGGACTGTTTTACACTGTGTACACCAGCCCCAGATATGATGAAGGCTGGCATACGGTCACCACTACCCTGCCTGCCTGCCTGCCTGTATACTGGTACAATAGTCCTGACAAGGACTCTTTTGGTCACTAGCCTGTATTCAGACCTGGCTATACCCTGCCTGTATATAGCAACAATAGTCCTGAGAAGGACTCTGCTACTGTACTCCGACCTGGCTATACCCTGCCTGCCTGTATACAACTAGAATAGTCCTGAGAAGGACTTTTGGTCACACTGTTTGCAGCCCTGCAACTGAAAAAGCTATAAAGGGCCGCAAAGCTTTCCCTGAATCAGCGACACTCTCCCTGCACTGACAGTCTGGATAGCTGTGAGCAGAGCACAGCGCGCCGGCCGATATAAAGGCTCGGTCACGCTGTGCAGGCCAGCCAATCACTGCAATTCCACAACTAACAGGGCTGTGGCATTGCAGTGGTCTGCCAGCCAATCCCTGCATGAGGGCTGGCTCTCAAAAGAGCGCCAACATGCAGAAATGAAGACCACGAGTACAGCACGAGTATCGCGAGATTACTCGGTCCCCGCCGAGCAGCCCGAGTACAGCGATACTCGTGCGAGTACCGAGTAGTTACAAGCATGCTCGCTCATCACTAGTTATTATTAATATTTATAAAATAATTATAAAAAAAGAGCCTGGGGGACCTCCACATTGGATCCCCAACCACGGTAAAGCTGCCAGCTGTGGTTTTCAGGCTACAGCCGTCTGCTTTACCCTAGCTGGCTATCAAAAATGGGGGGGACCCAACGTCATTTTTTTTTAACTATTTTTTAAATAGAAAAAATTAATGGGCTTCCCTGTATTTTGATTGCCAACCAAGGTAACGGCAGGCAGATGGGGGTGGCAACCCATAGCGGAGCGCTACGTCATTTTTTTTAAAGATTTATTTTTACAGCACTGTGATGTCCAGCAATCAAAATACAGAGAAGCCCATTTTGTTTTTAGTTATTTAAATAAATAATTAAAAAAAATATATATGGGCTCCCGCTGCATTTTTTGTATTGCTAGCTAAGGGTAATCCAAGCAGCTACTGGCTGCTAACCCCCACTGCTTGGTGTTACCTTCACTGGCAATGGAAAATCCAGGGGAGCATTTTTTATTTTTTTTGCCAAAAAACTACAAAAAAAGGACGTGAGCTTCGCCATATTTTTGTATGCTAGCCAGGTATAGCAGGCAGGTGCTGGAAGAGTTGGATACACCGCCAGAAGATGGCGCTTCTATGAAAGTGCCATTTTCTGAGGCGGCTGCAGACTGCAATTCGCAGCAGTGGGGCCCAGAAAGCTCAGGCCAACCTGTGCTGCAGATTCCAATCCCCAGCTGCCTAGTTGTACCTGGCTGGACACAAAAATGGGGCGAAGCCTACGTCATTTGTTTTCTAATTATTTCATGAAATTCATGAAATAATAAAAAAAGGGCTTCCCTTTATTTTTGGTTCCCAGCCGGGTACAAATAGGTAACTGCGGGTTGGGGGCAGCCGTAACTGCCTGCTGTACCTGGCTAGCATACAAAAATATGGCGAAGCCCACATAATTTTTTCAGGGGGCAAAAAACTTCTGCATATAGTCCTGGATGGAGTATGCTGAGCCTTGTAGTTCTGAAGCTGCTGTCTGTCTGTATGGAGAAGAGCAGACAGCAGCTGCAGAACTACAAGGCTCAGCATACTCCATCCAGGACTGTATGCAGAAGTTTTTTGCCCACCAAAAAATGACGTGGGCTTCGCCATATTTTTGTATGCTAGCCAGGTACAGCAGGCAGCCACGGGCTGCCTCCAACCCCCAGTTGCCTATTTGTACCCGGCTGGGAACCAAAAATATAGGGAAGCCCGTTTTTTTTAATTATGTCACTTATTTCATGAAATAATTAAAAAACAAATGACGTGGGCTTCGCCCCATTTTTGTGTCCAGCTGGGTACAACTAGGCAGCTGGGGATTGGAATCCGCAGCACAGGTTAGCCCGAGGTTTCTGGGCGCCTCTGCTGCGAATTGCAGTCCGCAGCCGCCCCAGAAAATGGCGCTTTCATAGAAGCGCCATCATCTGGCGCTGTATCCAACTCTTCCAACAGCCCTGAAGCCGGGTCGCTTGTTGGGTAATAATGAGTTAATACTAGCTTTGTTTTACTAGCTAGTATTAAGCCAGAGATTCTTAATGTCAGGCACGTTTGACCCGGCCATTAAGAATCTCCAATAAAGGGTTAATAAAAAGACACCACACAGAGAAAAAATACTTTAATAGAAATAAATACACAGACAGATTAGAGACTCCATCTATATTACCCCCTGTCAGCCCTCCACGATCCATGGTCTTCTGTCTTTCTCGTTCAACAAATGCAGCTCTGCTCCATCACTGCTGCATGGGGGAAGACGCTGCTGCTCCCCGTGCAGCCTTCACTCCATGAAGGCTGCACGGGAATCAGCATGCAGCCTTCACTCCGTGAGTGATCAGTGCTGCTGGCTGTCAGCGGTAACGCTGCCAGACGCGTTACCATAGCAATGGTGCTCCCGGAGCCACGGTTAGCGGTGACGTCACCGCTAACTGCATTACTATGGCAACGGGGATCTCCATTAATGACCGGCTGTGTCAGCCGGTCCCTAACGGAACGGGGAGTCGACCGTGTGCTAGAGCATGTCGCCGGTACACAGCGATACACAAATGTGCACCGTGTACCGGAGAGATGCAATCGCAGGTCCTACATGACGCGTCATAGTAATGTGACCAGTCTGTAGCCAATGAGATAATAACCATGTGACTGGTCACATGCTATTTTGACATCACGATAGGTCCTGCATCTCTGCTGGCAGTGCTGGTCACCGGGAGTATTCAGCGATCATCGGAGGGAATAGCGGCAGGAGACAGAGTGCAGGAGGGATCGCGGGGACCAGTAAGTGTTATGGCAATGTTTATTAACTGTTTGTGTACATTTATCATGCATTTTTATGTGTTTGTGATTGCCTCCCATTATATCCTATAGGTTCGAGTTTGGTTCGTCGAACGTTCGACGAACCGAATTCGAAAGAGCCCTCCGTTCAGCGAACCGAACTCGAGCCGAACCACGGCCAGTTCGCTCATCTCTAGATATATATGTACTATATGTGTATTTTTATTTTTTTTATTTCTTAATTTCTAATGTGATAAAATTTTAACTATTATATTTTTGATTAAATTACTTTATATTTTTACAGATCAGACTCTTGCAAATGCAGCAATATCATATATTGTATACTGTACTATATATATATATATATATATATATATATATATATATATATTGTACAGTACACAATATATGATATTGCTATCAGAAACACCAGGAAGATTTAATTTTTCAAAATTCTGAATTTGTTTTCATGACTTAGATAACATAAAAACTTTACATGTTTGGTACTTCAGTAATTATATAATTTTAATTATATATATATATTATATATATTATAAATAATACACACTTGGAATTTTGTAAAAAAAAAAGTAATGGCTCTTGAAATAAGGGGAGTTAAAAAGAAAAAAATTAAAATGACCCAGTCCTTAACCCAAGAACGTATACCTGGGGCCTCGCAGGCCTTCTAGGTCACTTGTTTTCTATGGTAGATTTCTATGGTTGCACATTCTATGGTTAAGAGGTTTAGCTTTACTGGCTGTTCACGCTTCCTGTATAGCCTGCCATTTATGATATAATGTAATACTGAAGATACAAGGGGTGCTGATGTAAGAAGAGCTAACACTGATGTTGACTCAGTTTTTCTGAATACTGAGTGTCTGATATGACCTGGATATGGCTTGACCGTATGTGATATAGGTTATCTTATGCTTACAGCAGCAAAACTTCCTATTTCACATATCCACAGTTGATCAACCTATAAAAAATTTTTAACAGGCTTTGGACAGTGCAACCATTTTAATTCTACTGGTGACTATCTCCCTAGGCAAATTGATTGTTATGTCCTAATTAAATTAATTAGGGAATTTATTCATAATGACATTTCAATGGATGACATGTCAACAGATTGGTGTGGTCACCTGTGCCACCTGTTTCGCCACTACAGCCCCCTATATTTCACTTCCTATCACCCTTTGGACTTTTCTCTCACTCTCCACCACATGCAACATCCTCTGCCCACATTTTTATTCCATGTTGGGACTTCCAGCACCAAGTGGACTGTGGTTGACACATGTTGTGATGCCATCATGTCACAACATGTATCATAATGTCAGAGGCCTACTTATTGCCGGAAGATGTGATAACAGAAAAGGTAAGCGATGAGGTGAGTATTATTGTGTCTTCACCCTTTCTACAAATCAGTAAATGGCATTCATTCAGCCTCCATATTACTGAATTCACCAAAAAATTGGATTCAGGAGAGTCTGAATTTTTAATATATTTAATGCAAATTCAATTTGCTTTGAACTTATTCGCTCATATCTAATGAACGCCTCTTAATTGATTGAAAATGAAGTTCATCATGAAATATATACTAATTAGTTTATGAGTGAATATTAACTATTTGTATTTGGATTATTTGCTACGGATCCCAAACTACTATTCTGTTATTTGTCATGAATAACAAACCTAATGCAATTCAATGGGGGAAACTGAGCAATTTCCTTAACTTGACGAATGCTGGAGTAGTACTCGGTACTCAGTAAGCATTATCCGAATAGGAATAGTTACTATTCGCCCATCTCTAATACTAATATTTAGAACTAATTAAGTAAGTAGTCCTCAATATATATGAACCTGACTAAGCAACTTCAGACCATATGATTCTTTATCATTATATGCATTCAACACTGATGAAAGTAACTACACCCATAAGCAAGTCTGTTTATTCACCACTACTTGTGAATGACATTTTGGCTCATTGTAGAGCTGAAATGATGCCCCTAATTTTGTGGTGGATAAACCTGTTGAGACTCAGGCAATGAAAAAGTGTCTAAAATCAATTAAAATCCAAACATGCTAAATTCAGAGTGTAGAAGGGCATTATGTCAAACAATTCATCACAACAATAAAACACAGTGGGTTTAAGCAATAAACCGCATGTACATCTAAAAATATTTTTTGAAGGTTAAATATATTTTAAAGAAACATTGAATCACTTATTGTTCAATTATTATGATGTAATTACTAATATCCTATATATTCTTAAACTAGTTGAATTTTGCTATGGTTTCATGTGAGGTAAAAATATTTGAGCCCATTGCAATAAATGAAGAAGATGAGTTTTTTAATCTATAGTTATAAATTGTAGGTTTGATTTATTCGTACATTGTGTATACTCTTTTGGTTACAATATCTCCTATAGTTTATTCTGTCTGCGGTATCACATCATTGCACTTCTGAGACGTTCTATTTTTTTCCATTTTATCTTGCACCTGCCTTTAAATCTAGTCATGGGATTTACCTCATGGAATAAACAGGAAATTCTGTCTAATAATTCACATCTGATTCTAATAAAGGAAATTATAAAACAGATGGAAATATCATTTCTGATCAGAAAGCTTTCTCTATTTTTCTAAATGCACCAGAGAGGGATTTAGAGTGAGGGAGATCTGTTATTCTACGGATGTAATTATCTGACTCTGTCCATCAAAAGCCAATCATTATATGATATATTAAATTAGTAAAGTACAGCCAAACATACGTAATAAATGTAACAAAGTAACATTACATGCTACATGCCATTTTTGAGTCTTGCAATCAATATTGTAAGGATGAATTGCTAAAAGACTGTTTTCTCTTTGTGTATTGATTTGGAACACTTCTATATCTGAGTCCACTGTGAATCTGCACAAGGCTTGTAAATTAAATATGTCTTATCTAACAATACTCTTAAACTTTCTTGGAATCACTGATACACATTTTTTGACTTCTATTGTAGAAATAAAAAAACATCAGTCAAGACTTTGTAGTAGTTACAGCAATCCAATTGGTCACCAGGAGGTACCAGAATAGATGGACAGAGTCTGTACCTATTACACACCCAGCTCTTTAAGGGTATGTTCACACACGTCATCTTTTTTTACCACAAAGATGTAGCTTTTGTGTCCCAAACAAACACTTAAAACGCAACGCGGCAAAAACGCATCAAAAAATGCGTTTTTGACGTGTTTTACTGAATTTTGACAAATGCCTTTTTTAAGTTAAATCTATTGACTGGAAGGGCTCAAAAACTATGGAAAAACACAAAAAGAATTTACATGCTGCATCTTCAAAAACGCAGCCAACAAAAGATGCCCAGTGTAGACAGCAAAATAGAAATCTCAGACTTTACTGGGGGAAGGAAATGCCTGCATTTTGGAGCATCTTTGTGACCTCAAAAATGCACCAAAAACACAGCAAAAGTTTTGTCGCCTTGTCATATAATGCACCCAATCCTAGTTTACATCCTCACCTGTGCTCACTCAATGATCGGTTAATTAGTGGGTGTATATAAAAAGAAACCCAGCACCCCAGACCTTCACTTGAACTGCAACTTTACCTCTTACAACATGCCAAAATTCCATCCTGCGACCAAAGCCTTGATTATCAAGATGCTGAAGACCATATCCACTGCTGAGATGGCTGGCACCTTTAATGTGTTTCAGTGTCAAGTTCAAAGAATTAAAAAAAGATTTGAAGAGACTGGAGATGTTTTTGACAAGCCCAGGTCCGGCAGACCCCACAAGACAACTGCTCAGGAGGAGTGTTTGTTGGTTACAAAATCCAAAGCCAGCCCCTCTTCTTCAACAGGCCTGGTAACTTCAAGTCCCTGTGTCAACTAAAAAGGTTTGTAGGATTCTGTCTCGAAATAGCCTCCATGGTTGAATCAGTGCCCAGAAGCCAGCACTAAACAAAAGGTAATTAAAAAAAACTTGTGGCATTTGCCAAGTCTCACAGCCTGCTAAACAGAGGGACACTGGAAAACTGGCAGAAGATGGATTTCTCTGATGAATCTTCAGTTGAATTACACCACAGCCGCTACAAATACTGCAGGAGACCTACTAGAGACCGTATGGATCCAAATTACACCCAGAAAAGTTAAGTTTGGTGGTGGAAAGATCATGGTCTGGGGTTACATTTAGTATGGGGGTGTGTAAAACATTTTCAAGGTGGAAGGCAATATCAATAGCCTAAAATATCAAGAAGTATTAGCTACCTCTTACATTCCCAATCATAAAAGGGGTCAAATTCTGCAGCAGGATGGTGCTTCACCTCATACATCCATCTCTACAACAAAGTGCCTGCTGGCAATGAAGATCAAGGTGCTCAAGGACTGGCCAGCCCAGTCACCAGACATGAACATCATTGAGCATGTTTGGGGTAGGATGAAAGAGGAAGCTTGGAAGACAAAACCAAAGAATATAGATTAACTCTGTGAGGCATGTAAGACTGCATTCTTTGCTATTCTTGATGACTTCATTAATAAAGTGTAATAGCACCACAACTACATTCACCAATGTTATGCAACATATCTTTGCATTAGAAGTTAATTATTTGTTTGAATTTCACATTAATTTCTGTGGGCGACAACATTTTTGTCTTGCCAAAATCTGGCCTTTCTGTGTTCAATAAATGATCAATAGTTCAGCTTTGCAGCAACTTTATTTTCATAACCTAAACCAAATTTGGGAGGGTTTCAGCTTTCAAAAGAGTAATTTATAAAATCAATGGATGAATTTAAAGTCAGGTTATAAGCTTTTATTTACATAACATGGATAAGCGACAGAACTTCTGTCAGAGAGTGTACAATTATCAAACAATACAAGGCACAGACAGGTACAGGAGAAGAGAGGACCCTGCCGCAAGGGCTCATACTCTACAAGGGATGGGTGAGGATATAGTAGGTGAAGGTAGAGCTGGTTGTGCGGCGCTATGGAGGACTGAGGGTTACTGCAGGTTGTAGGCTTGCTAGAAGAGGTGGGTCTTCAGGTTCCTTTTGAAGCTTTTCAAAGTAGGCGAGAGTCTGATATGTTGTGGCAGAGCGTTCCAGAGTATGTGGGGGTGTACAGGAGAAATCTTGTATGCAATTGTGGGAAGAGGATATGACAGTTGAGTAGAGGAGGAGATCTTGTGAGGATCGGATGTTATGTGCAGGTAAGTACAGGGAGACTAGGTCACAGATGTAAGGAGGAGTCAGGTTTTGTATGACTTTGTAAGTCATGGTTAGGATTTTAAACTGGAGTCGTTGGGCAATGGGAAGCCAGTGAAGGGATTGAGTGGTGAAGTCGGGGAGTACCAGGGGACAGGTGGATTAGGTCTCATTAGGTTCCAGAAATGTATTTAATAATGCATGCAGTTTGTATTGTAAAATCTGTTGACAGATCAAGTTGTCTTCAATGTTGGGAGGTCATTTTGTTGTAGCTTAAAATTGAGAGTAAATGTTACTTTCCTAGGTTTTCATAGATCGTAAGCTTGAGAGCAGGGTACTCATTCCTCTTGGTATTTGGTGAACTGTGTTACTCTGTAATGTATCATATTATCTGTACATGTCCTCTCTGAACTATAAAAGTCTGCGGAATATATTGGCCCTTTAGAAATATAAATTATTATCATTATTATAATTGAATGAAACACTATGTGCTATCCAAGTGTATATTGGGGATTGAGTCCATATCAGGTTTGTTTTAAAGGAGAATGTAAGGCATATTCTAAATTTAAAAGGGAACAGATTGAAGGGACAAGAAATTAACACAGAAAAGAAACCTGTTGCTGAAAAAAATACCAAAGACCTGTGGATCATCCAAATCACTGCAAACCTCTACAGGGACAGCTAAGAAAACAGATAAAGTGGATAAACGGTAAAACCTAAATAAAAGTCCTAAAGGAAAAGCTGAAAGGCGATAATGATGTGAAACTTAAGGCTATAGCAATAAGGATAAAGTACTGTAAAGGAAAAAGAAATAAAGGATAAGAAATATAAAGCAGTAGCTCAGAGGAAACAAATAATATTGTACTTGCCACCCTTGAAGGATTCCACTTAGGCTTGTAGTACCAAAACTGAGAAGCTATATTACAATTACAATATTTGGCACATGCTATATAGTTGTCAAAGAAATAATTCAATTCTATTTCATTTTTGTATTCATTATCCATATTTTCATCCCGATTTCTTCTATTTCTTTTACCCTTTTCTGAGTCTTATGTAAAAAAAAAATCTTGATAAAACTTTAAAGTATGCATATAGTTTCAGTAATTCTGGGTCTCTGTCGCATTTTTTCCCAGCAAGTGAAAATGTAACAGCCTTTCAAGAATAGTGTGGATTTTGGAAACATTAAATGATCTAAAGCCTGCTTTACACATTGCAATTTCGCATACGATATCGTATGCGATTTGCAATGCCCCCATCGTATGTGTGGCACGTTCAATTTGTTCAACGTGCCGCAAAAACGTTAACCCCCGTCACATGTACTTACCCGTCCATACGACCTCGATGTGGGCGGCAAACGTCCACTTCATGGAGTGGGAGGGACGTTCGACGTCACATCGACGTCACGCAGCAGCCGGCAAATAAAAGCGGAGGGGCGGAGCTGAGCGGGACGTAAACATCCCGCCCACTCCTTCCTTCCGCATTGTGGGCCGGGAGCCGCAGGATGTAGGTAAGATCTGTTCATCATTCCCGGGGTGTCACACACTGCAATGTGTGCTACCCGGGGTACGATAAACAATCTGACGTGAAATTCTAGAGAAAGGTACGATGTGTATGCGATGAATGTTTTAACACACTGCAATGTAACTTACGATGCCGGATGTGCGTCACTTACGACTAGAGTTGAGCGCGGTTCGTGGTTCGTGGTTCTCCAGTTCGCGGCTCGAGTGATTTTGGGGCATGTTCTAGATCGAACTAGAACTCGAGCTTTTTGCAAAAGCTCGGTAGTTCTAGAAACGTTCGAGAACGGTTCTAGCAGCCAAAAAACAGCTAAATCATAGCTTGGTTTCTGCTGTAATAGTGTAAGTCACTCTGTGAATCAAACTATTATCACATTTCAGTGTATAGTGTGCGTGAACAGCGCCTTCAGATCACTGCTGTTTCTATAATGGCGATCGCCATTTTTTTTTTTTTTTTTTCTTGTCTTCCTTCCCTAAGCGCGCGCGTCTTGTGGGGCGGGCCAGCATGTCAGCCAATCCCAGACACACACACAGCTAAGTGGACTTTGAGCCAGAGAAGCAACGGCATGTGTGATAGGATCTGCATGTCACATGTCCCTGCATTATAAAACCGGACATTTTCTTCACGGACGCCATTATCTGCCTTCTGCGTCTTTGGTGTCAGACATCACTGTCGCAGCTCCGTCTTCCTGAGTCCTATAGCCGATACAGCTGTATGCGCTGCATACACAGCGTTAGACAGCTTAGGGAGAGCACTTTATAGCAGTCCTTTTAAGGGCTCCAACCGGCAGGGTCAGAGAGCCATAGGTGACAGGTCCTGCAAACAGCAACAGCGTCTGTGTAGCCCAGGTCAGGGATTTCCTACCTGCATTTCACCATTAGGAGGGAATAGAAAGGCAGGCTTCCATTCCTCTACCCAGAGCACCACAATCCTGCCACTGTACCCTCTTGTCCTCTGCACACTCCAACTGATAACTAAGCCATTATACTAGCAAACACTCAGTGTACCTAGTGGCATCCTATACGTGGCTATTGGACTTTGCTATAGTCCCACTAGTGCAAAGACATTTGCAGAGCGCGTCTGCCTGCATTGCACACTACAACTCATTCTAACCAAGCCATTATACTAGCAAACACTCAGTGTACCTAGTGGCATCCTATACGTGGCTATTGGACTTTGCTATAGTCCCACTAGTGCAAAGACATTTGCAGAGCGCGTCTGCCTGCATTGCACACTACAACTCATTCTAACCAAGCCATTATACTAGCAAACACTCAGTGTACCTAGTGGCATCCTATACGTGGCTATTGGACTTTGCTATAGTCCCACTAGTGCAAAGACATTTGCAGAGCGCGTCTGCCTGCATTGCACACTCCAACTCATTAAAACCAAGCCATTATACTAGCAAACACTCAGTGTACCTAGTGGCATCCTATACGTGGCTATTGGACTTTGCTATAGTCCCACTAGTGCAAAGACATTTGCATAGCGCGTCTGCCGGCATTGCACACTCAAACTCATTTTAACTAAGCCATTATACTAGCAAACACTCAGTGTACCTAGTGGCATCCTATACGTGGCTATTGGACTTTGCTATAGTCCCACTAGTGCAAAGACATTAGCAGAGCACATCTGCCTGCATTGCACACTACAACTCATTCTAACCAAGCCATTATACTAGCAAACACTCAGTGTACCTAGTGGCATCCTATACGTGGCTATTGGACTTTGCTATAGTCCCACTAGTGCAAAGACATTTGCATAGCGCGTCTGCCTGCATTGCACACTCAAACTCATTTTAACTAAGCCATTATACTAGCAAACACTCAGTGTACCTAGTGGCATCCTATACGTGGCTATTGGACTTTGCTATAGTCCCACTAGTGCAAAGACATTAGCAGAGCACATCTGCCTGCATTGCACACTACAACTCATTCTAACCAAGCCATTATACTAGCAAACACTCAGTGTACCTAGTGGCATCCTATACGTGGCTATTGGACTTTGCTATAGTCCCACTAGTGCAAAGACATTTGCAGAGCGCGTCTGCCTGCATTGCACACTCCAACTCATTAAAACCAAGCCATTATACTAGCAAACACTCAGTGTACCTAGTGGCATCCTATACGTGGCTATTGGACTTTGCTATAGTCCCACTAGTGCAAAGACATTTGCATAGCGCGTCTGCCTGCATTGCACACTCAAACTCATTTTAACTAAGCCATTATACTAGCAAACACTCAGTGTACCTAGTGGCATCCTATACGTGGCTATTGGACTTTGCTATAGTCCCACTAGTGCAAAGATATTAGCAGAGCACATCTGCCTGCATTGCACACTCCAACTTTTTTAAACTAAGCAATTTTACTAGCAAACACTCAGTGTACCTAGTGGCATCCTAAACGTGGCTATTGGACTTTGCTATAGTCCCACTAGTGCAAAGACATTTGCAGAGCACGTCTGCCTGCATTGCACACTACAACTCATTGTTACTAAGCCATTATACTAGCAAACACTCAGTGTACCTAGTTGTATCCTAAACGTGGCTATTGTACTTTTGTCTATTCACAGTATTGGAACGATATTTGCAGCACGTCTGCCTGCATTGCACACTCTAACTTTTTTAAACTCAGCCATTATACTAGCAAACACTCACTGTACCTAGTTGTATCCTAAACGTGGCTATTGTACTTTTGTCAATTCACAGTATTGGAACGTTATTTGCAGCACGTCTGCCTGCATTGCACACTCAAACTTTTTTAAACTCAGCCATTATACTAGCAAACACTCACTGTACCTAGTTGTATCCTAAACGTGGCTATTGTACTTTTGTCAATTCACAGTATTGGAACGTTATTTGCAGCACGTCTGCCTGCATTGCACACTCAAACTTTTTTAAACTCAGCCATTATACTAGCAAACACTCACTGTACCTAGTTGTATCCTAAACGTGGCTATTGTACTTTTGTCAATTCACAGTATTGGAACGTTATTTGCAGCACGTCTGCCTGCATTGCACACTCAAACTTTTTTAAACTCAGCCATTTATAGTAGCAAACACTCAGTGTACCTAGTTGTATCCTAAACGTGGCTATTGTACTTTTGTCAATTCACAGTATTGGAACGTTATTTGCAGCACGTCTGCCTGCATTGCACACTCAAACTTTTTTAAACTCAGCCATTTATAGTAGCAAACACTCAGTGTACCTAGTTGTATCCTAAACGTGGCTATTGTACTTTTGTCAATTCACAGTATTGGAACGTTATTTGCAGCACGTCTGCCTGCATTGCACACTCAAACTTTTTTAAACTCAGCCATTTATAGTAGCAAACACTCAGTGTACCTAGTTGTATCCTAAACGTGGCTATTGTACTTTTGTCTATTCACAGTATTGGAACGTTATTTGCAGCACGTCTGCCTGCATTGCACACTCAAACTTTTTTAAACTCAGCCATTATACTAGCAAACACTCACTGTACCTAGTTGTATCCTAAACGTGGCTATTGTACTTTTGTCAATTCACAGTATTGGAACGATATTTGCAGGACATCTGCCTGCATTGCACACTCAAACTTTTTTAAACTCAGCCATTATACTAGCAAACACTCACTGTACCTAGTTGTATCCTAAACGTGGCTATTGTACTTTTGTCTATTCACAGTATTGGAACGTTATTTGCAGCACGTCTGCCTGCATTGCACACTCTAACTTTTTTAAACTCAGCCATTATACTAGCAAACACTCACTGTACCTAGTTGTATCCTAAACGTGGCTATTGTACTTTTGTCAATTCACAGTATTGGAACGTTATTTGCAGCACGTCTGCCTGCATTGCACACTCAAACTTTTTTAAACTCAGCCATTATACTAGCAAACACTCACTGTACCTAGTTGTATCCTAAACGTGGCTATTGTACTTTTGTCAATTCACAGTATTGGAACGTTATTTGCAGCACGTCTGCCTGCATTGCACACTCAAACTTTTTTAAACTCAGCCATTATACTAGCAAACACTCACTGTACCTAGTTGTATCCTAAACGTGGCTATTGTACTTTTGTCAATTCACAGTATTGGAACGTTATTTGCAGCACGTCTGCCTGCATTGCACACTCAAACTTTTTTAAACTCAGCCATTTATAGTAGCAAACACTCAGTGTACCTAGTTGTATCCTAAACGTGGCTATTGTACTTTTGTCAATTCACAGTATTGGAACGTTATTTGCAGCACGTCTGCCTGCATTGCACACTCAAACTTTTTTAAACTCAGCCATTTATAGTAGCAAACACTCAGTGTACCTAGTTGTATCCTAAACGTGGCTATTGTACTTTTGTCAATTCACAGTATTGGAACGTTATTTGCAGCACGTCTGCCTGCATTGCACACTCAAACTTTTTTAAACTCAGCCATTTATAGTAGCAAACACTCAGTGTACCTAGTTGTATCCTAAACGTGGCTATTGTACTTTTGTCTATTCACAGTATTGGAACGTTATTTGCAGCACGTCTGCCTGCATTGCACACTCAAACTTTTTTAAACTCAGCCATTATACTAGCAAACACTCACTGTACCTAGTTGTATCCTAAACGTGGCTATTGTACTTTTGTCAATTCACAGTATTGGAACGATATTTGCAGGACATCTGCCTGCATTGCACACTCAAACTTTTTTAAACTCAGCCATTATACTAGCAAACACTCACTGTACCTAGTTGTATCCTAAACGTGGCTATTGTACTTTTGTCTATTCACACTACTGCAAATCTATGTGCAGCACCTCTGCATGACAACCTCGTGCTCTGTTTTTAATAAGCTATAATGATAGCACAAAATACTGCCATTTTGTGGCATCATAGAACTGGCTGTTGTATTCCATTAGTGCCCCACTGGTGACAAGCTATTTCTAGCACCTCTACATCACACCCTCATGCACATTTAGCTACGCTAATGTTATAGCAAACTCATGGAATTCATTGCTGCATTTCATAATTCGGAGGGATAGAAAGTCAGGCTTCCTTTAGCTTTTCCTTCTGTTCATAGACAGCATCTCCAAGACAAATTTCCCCTCCACGTCTAAGTGTGGAGAGGCAGCTAGTGCGCATGCGTGTGCCGATGTACCCCAGCTGCAGCATAATTACAGTGTTTCGCCTAGTGAGTATGCTCAGCCTGACTGTGCCATTCCTGACGCTAAGTCTTCATTTCGGGATACAGCGCATGCTCCCACACTAAGTGTGAAAAGCCTCTTTGCACAGGTGCTTGCATTCTGTGCCGGGTCTAAGTCCTGTTTTGTGCCTAGACACCATGCTAAAGCTGATAGTCTTTTTTCAGAGACTGTATTTCATGCTACTGAGCATGCTCAGGCACTTCCTGCATCAGAGACTAGGTCCGGTAATGAACTCTTTGGCCCTGGCCCTGATGTGGGGGTCCCATATAGACCACAGGGCATCAGGTGTCCTCCCAAATGGCTTGCAGAGGCCCACACCTATGACTTGTCACCGCATTATTGATGGTCAGACGATGACTGGTGAGGTGTTTGGGTCATGGCAGCCATGAGGTCATCATTGAAGTTGCGTTTCCAAATAGGACGCTAGTTATGCCACTCATGACGTGTCACTCTGCTTTTGTCTCCAGGAGGTGCATTGTGGTTCACCCTGGTTTGGGGCGGACCCAGGTTATAAAAGGGGCTGGAGCCAACAAGGAGGTGCGCAGTCTTCTATTATGCTCCGAAAGAGCACACCTCCATGTGTTGAACCCATTGCGGCTTTAGGCCAGAGGTAGGCAGGGATAGGGTGGTGGATGCAGGCCACCACCACAGTTGGTAACGCAGAACGGTTAAGACCAGCTCCTGTCCTAACAGTCCTGCTTGTGCAGCCCAGTGGCATTAACAGGCCTGCTGCTGCTGATGCGCCTGCTGTCCACAGGTGTGGCCCCTACGCACACGGTCAGCGTACTCAATGGCCCCTGTGTTGTTAACAGGGAGTTCCTGGGCTGGGTGGGCATGTGGACCCTGTGACGCTAACAGGGCTCACAGTCTCCAGATCCGAATGGCGTCTAACTCGGTTCAGGCTACTATTAGTTTCATAGCCACACAGCTCTGTATCCTCCACCAAACCTTCAAGTTGCCAACCTCTCCTTTTCCAACTGGGAGCACGGTGGACACTGACTGCTGAAGGTGATATATACCTTTCTCTTTCTTTTCTTATTAATTTTTGTTATATAGCGGTCACAGATTATATACCACTTTATCCAAATCTGCCAGTCCCACTGTAACAGATGTTGTTTCTTCAGCAAATGTTACAGTTGTTTAACCACCAAATCCACGGACCAAAATTTTTTTCCCCTTTCCAACACACCTGTTCCCCTTTCCAACAGCATCTGTCCTTTTTCAACTCATTTTGGGATATGACCAAAAGTGCAACTGTGCAGGGACACCGTACTCAACGCCATCTCAGCACAGCAGCCATCCCTCGGTCCCTCCGATGTGGACAAGTAAAAGACCATTTCCTCCTATCCATGACAAAGTGTTGAGATTCACTCTGTGCAGCACTGGTGTTTAGTGGAAAAGTAGATCTAAGATTGCGTACCACATTCTGCAGATACTCCTGTATACGTGCGTCTATTTCTATGGCAGGAATTAGTTCGCCAAATTTTGTCTTGTACCGGGGATCTAACAGTGTGGCAACCCAGTATTCAGGATTACTTCAAATTCATACAATCCGAGGGTCATGTAGGTAGTGCAGCAAGAAGGCGCTCATGTGTCTTGTGCATCCAGGAGGACCAAGTCCTTGGTGTGTTGGTGGCAGAGAGGTGAGAATCGTGCATCCTTCCTCTGCCCTCTACCCACAACCTCGCACAACCGAAATGTGAGCAAGCTCTCACTCATCTGCTGAGTCTTCCATGCCCATCGCCAGTTCGTCCTCCATTTCTTCATGGGCTCCTGCACTTTCATCAACACTTTTTGCTGATACTATGCGCCCTTGTTAATCCCTCTCCCTCACCATGACTGCCGCATAGGTGCCGCTGACCATCTGGACCTCGTAGATCTTGTTATCCCTTCCGCATATGACTCCTCCTGTACTTCCTCCCCTTCCTCTTGTCCCAACACCTGACTCCGAATAATAATTACAGTGTGCTCCATCATGTAGATGACCAGAATTGTCACGCTGAGAATGACATTGCCAGTGCTAAACATCTTCGTCGACATTTCAAAACTGTGTAGCAGGGTGCATAGGTCCTTGATCTGACACCACTCCAGCAGCGTGATCTGCACCACCTCTGGATCAACTTATCCCAGGCTATATGTCTTACCGTATTTCAGCAGGGCTCTGCGGTGCTGCCACACACGCTGCAACATGTGCAGATTCCAATTCCTGCGTGTCGGAACATCGCATTTCCGGCGTTTAACTGCCAGACCCTAAGACTTCCGGAGTGATGAAAGTTGTTGAGCTGCTGTGTGCGCACGATGGAAGTGAGCACATAGCGAGCGTGCCCGCTGCACAAGGCCATGTAGGCCGTGATGGTGTTTTAAAAATTGCTGGAGAATTCGGATCAACACGTGAGCCATAAAAGGCACGTGTGTCACATTGCCCTGAGGATGGCCCGCAGCCAGGTTTGCATCATTGCCGCACACGGCTGTTAAGTCACCAACGGAGTCCGCTCCGTCAATTTGTACTCCGGTCGCCAGGTGACAACGTGTTCCTTTCATGAATAGTGCTGATGATGGGAGAGTAGTCGATGCCAGCGGCGCAGGTGGACGCAGGTTATGCTCACCCACTGGGCTGCATTACCTTGACAGATGCAGAATCTCTGGCTGAATGTAGCTGGTGGGTATCTCACAGATGAAATACCATCATTCAGCTACAACCAATGGGAAGACACCACACCCTTTTTTATGCCCATCCTGTCTGCAGACCACTGCCAGACATAGCTATGAACCTCTGGTTAATTTTACCCCCAGTTCAGTTTTATGATTTTGTGTGCTTGTTACCTGACTACTTTTCCTGCTTGCTGTTTATGTACCTTGTTGGCCGATACGCATTTCACCTCTGCTTGTTTTCTGATTAAGTCCTGGCCGTCCCATTCTGTTCCTGTTCCTCAATTAATGTTTTGACCCTGCCTGACTACTATTGTCTGTAATAGCGGTGTGACTCACATTTCCCATACATTTCAAAGTAAAACTTTGACCGCCTGATGGCATTGAGCTCTGCTGCCAGCATAGTAAGGAGGTGTGTGGTAGTCCTTGTGCGCAGTTGCAAGGAAGGGTGGCCTGACCACACAGGGTTTGCGCAAAGGTAGAGGACCCACACGAGGTTGAAGAGGCAGAAGCAGTGTATTAACTTCTACATACAGAACAAGGATTGAAACAACTCGTGGGGACGGCAAGACTTGTACAGCAGACCCTTCTCCATCTCTCACCATAGTTTGCCAGTGCCCAGTCAGTGACATGTAATGACCCTGTCTATGCTTACTGGTCCAAGTATCTGTGTTGAAATGCACCCTGTCGCACACAGATTTTCTCAAGGAAGTGGTGATGTTGTGTGCGACATGCCGGTGTAGTGCGGGCATGCTTTTCTTGGAGAAGCAGTGGTGATTGGGCATCTGGTACTGGGGCACAGCGACAGACATAAGGTCTGTAAAATCCTGTGTGTCCACTACGCGTAAAGGCAGCATTTCGGTAGCCAACAGCTTACAGAGGGATAGAGTCAACCACTTAGCTTTGTCATGGGTCGCAGTAAGTGGCCTTTTATTTGACCACATCTGAGGGACAGAGATCTGGCTGCTGTCTGTAGACGGTGTTGAGTAGGGTGTCCCTGGAAAAATGCAGGTTTGTGAGAAAAGTGCAGGCGGAGACATGATGTTGGCTTCATCTTGCCTTCAGATCTGTTCATCTTGTATCATTTTTAAAAAACACAGCAAGCAAGGGTTACTCCAAGCGGAGTCTCCCTTTTTTTCCAAAAATTGGGCCCCACACAGACACCTTATCAGTGGCAGCACTTGTGCCCTAGTTGCAAACAGGATGTTTTGATTTGCATCAAGCACATTCCAAATCCACAAGCATTTACTCTCCCCAGGATGACACAGGGGTAGTAAATTCCTTCTGGATCCATGACTTGTTCATTTTGATGAACGTCAGTCTGTCCACATTGTCACTGGACAGACGCGTGCGCTTATCTGTCAGCACACACCCAGCAGCACTGAAGACACGTTCAGAGACAACGCTGGCAGCTGGACACGACAAAATCTTCGAGGCGTAACTGGAGAGCTCTTGACATTTTTCTAGATTTGAAGCCCAAAAGGAGCAAGGCTCCATTTGCAAAGTCATTGCATCGATGTTCATTTGGAGATACTCCTGTATCATCCTCTCCATCCGTTGACTATGTGTCAGACTTGTTGTCTCTGGTGGCCTTGCAAAGGAGGGTCTAAAAAAATTATGAAAAGATTCCATAAAATTGCTGTTACCAGCACCAGATACGGTCCTACTGGTACGGGTAGACTGTTGAAGATGACGAGGCCGTCCCATGTTTGTCAAGTTACAACTGGGAGAATCACTCCCTTCACCTGCACGGTTGTTTGGTGGAAAAGCCGAGCTAAGATCGAGTAACAGCTTCTGCTGATACTCCTGCATACGTGCGTCCCTTTCTATGGGTGGAATTATGTCACAAAATTTGGACTTGTCCCGGGGATCTAATAGTGTGGCAAGCCAGTAGTCATCATCACTTCTAATTTTGACAATACGAGGGTCATGTTGGAGGTAGTGCAACAAGAAGGCACTCATGTGTCTTGCGCAGCCATGCGCACCAAGTCCACGCTGTGTTTGTGGCATAGAGGTGCTAACCGTTCTTTCTTCCTCTGTCATCTCCCCCCAACCTCTTTCAACTGAAATTTGACCAAGGTCCCCCTCATCTGCTGAGTCTTCCATGTCCATGGACAGTTCGTCCTCCATATCTTCATGTCCTCCTGCACCTTCCTCAACATCTCACCTGCTACCATGCGCCCTTGTTGATCCCTGTCCCCCATGGTCCCATGCCTGCCGCGTTGGTGATGATGAACGTCTGGACCTTGGTGATGTTGTTGTGTCTTGCGCATATGAATCCTCCTGTAGTTCCTCCCCTTCCTGTTGTCCCACCCCCTGACTACGAATAGTGTTTAGCGTGTGCTCCAGCATGTAAATGACTGTAATCGTCATGCTGATAATGGCATTGTCAGCGCTAAACATATTCGTCGCCATGTCGAAACTGTGCAGAAGGGTGCATAGGTCCTTGATCTGAGATCACTCCATCAGGGTGATCTGCCCCACTTCTGCATCTCGTTGGCCCAGGCTATACATCATGACGTATTGCACCAGGGCTCGCCGGTGCTGCCACAGTCGCTGTAACATGTGGAGAGTTGAATTCCAGCGTGTCGCCACATCGCATTTCAGGCGATGAACCGGCAGGCCGAAAGACTTCTGGAGCGATGCAAGTCGCTCAGGTGCGGCGGTTGAACGGCGGAAGTGAGCACTGCAGACAGTTTCCGTGCCCTGGTCAGAAGGCCATCTAGGCCGGGATAGTGTGTTAAAAATTGCTGGACAACAAGGTTAAACACGTGAGCCATACAAGGCACGTGTGTCACCTTGCCCAGGCGAAGGGCCGCACCCAGGTTTGCAGCATTGTCGCACACGGCCTTACCAGGCTGCAGGTTGAGTGGAGACAACCATTTATCAAAATCAGTCTCCAGAGCTGCCCACAACTCAGTCGCTGTGTGACTCCTATTTCAAAGACATGTCAAGCTAAAGACCGCCTGATGCCGTTGCGCTCTGCTACCAGCATAGTAATGAGGGGTGCGTGATTCCTTCTGCGCAGTGAGAACGCTGGTGGCCTGACCAGGCAGGCTTGGGGCGGAGGTGGAGGACCCAGATGAGGTGGAGGATGCAGAAGCAGTGGCGGAACTTGGACAGACAGAGGATTGACACACAAGTCGTGGGGACGGCAAGACTTGTGCAGCAGACCCTTCACCATCTATCACCATAGTTACCCAGTGGCCAGTCAGCGACATGTAACGTCCCTGTCCATGCTTACTGGTCCAAGTATCGGTGGTGAAATGCACCCGTTCACACACAGAGTTTCTCAAGGAAGCGGTGATGTTGTGTGCGACATGCTGGTGTAGCGCGGGCACACCTTTCTTAGAGAAGTAGTGGCGACTAGGCATCTGGTACTGGGGCACAGCGACAGACATAAGGTCTCTAAAATCCTGTGTGTCCACTAGGCGGAAAGGCAGCATTTCTGTAGTCAACAGCTTACAGAGGGATAGAGTCAACCTCTTCGCTTTGTCATGGGTCGCAGGAAGTGGCCTTTTATTTGACCACATCTGAGGGACAGAGATCTGGCTGCTGTGTGTAGACGGTGTTGAGTCGGGTGTCCCTGGAAAAATGCAGCTTTGTGAGGAAAGTGCAGGCGGAGACATGATGTTGCCTTCATCCAAAGTTGGTGCTATCGATGTCTGAGAGAGCTGTACACACTCACTTGTTTCCCCTTCCAAACCAACTGACGACCTACCAAGCAAACTGCCTGTTGCGGTTACAGTGGTGGAAGTTGTGGGTGGAAAAACAGGTGTGACAGCTGTCCCCACAGTCCTAGAAGATGACGAGCGCGCGGATGCACTGGAAGGGGCAGGCGGTGGATGGTTCGCTCCGCTAGGCCGCATTGCAGCACGGTGAGCTTCCCATCGGGCCATATGATATTTATTCATGTGACGATTCATGGAAGAAGTTGTCAAACTGCTGAGGTTTTGACCTCTACTAAGAGAACCATGACAAATTTTACAGATCACATAATTTGGGCGATCTTTTTCTATGTCAAAAAAGGACCTGGCTAGGCAAGGCTTAGAGGCCATGCGACCTGTTGATCCACCCCGAATAATGCTCAGAGGCAGAGTGGTGGCTGACGATGCAGTTGTAGACGTGCTACCAGTGCTCCGACTGTGTCCAGGAAGGCGCCAGGTTACTTCGACGTCGGTTGCATCCTCCTCCACCGCCTCTGTTGACCTCCTCGAGTGTCTGACTGTGGGTTGACAGTAGGTGTGATCTAGAACTTAATCATCAATTGTTGTGTTTGCACTCCCCTACCCCTCAGACCGAGTTTCTTCTTGCCCTGACCGAATATTTAAGTTGTCATCCCAATCGGGTATCTGCGTCTCATCTTCATCAGTATGTTCCTCATTGCCTATAACCACAGTTGTTGGAAAGGCAGCATTTTGGTAGCCAACAGTTTGCATATGATGAAAGTCAACCTCCAAGCCATTTCATGCCCTTCTAAAAGCATGTAAAACACAGCGAGGGGACTCCAACCACAGTCTCCCTCGTTGCCACTAACTGGGCCACACACACCCCACTTGACTGGCATCGGTTGAGCCCCCTTTTGAAAAAGAAAAAGATGCTTTGCATGAAGCACTCTCAAAAATACGCGTGCCTTTCCCGTCCCCTGGCTGACCCAGGGGAAGAAAAGTCCTCTGAGAGCCATGACTTGTTCATCTTGGTTCTTTTAGAGACACAGCGAGGGGACTCCAACCACAGTCTCCCTCGTTGCCACTAACTGGGCCACACACACCCCACTTGACTGGCATCGGTTGAGCCCCCTTTTGAAAAAGAAAAAGATGCTTTGCATGAAGCACTCTCAAAAATACGCGTGCCTTTCCCGTCCCCTGGCTGACCCAGGGGAAGAAAAGTCCTCTGAGAGCCATGACTTGTTCATCTTGGTTCTTTTAGAGACACAGCGAGGGGACTCCAACCACAGTCTCCCTCGTTGCCACTAACTGGGCCACACACACCCCACTTGACTGGCATCGGTTGACCCCCCCTTTTGACAAAGAAAAAGATGCTTTGCATGAAGCACTCTCAAAAATACGCGTGCCTTTCCCGTCCCCTGGCTGACCCAGGGGAAGAAAAGTCCTCTGAGAGCCATGACTTGTTCATCTTGGTTCTTTTAGAGACACAGCGAGGGGACTCCAACCACAGTCTCCCTCGTTGCCACTAACTGGGCCACACACACCCCACTTGACTGGCATCGGTTGAGCCCCCTTTTGAAAAAGAAAAAGATGCTTTGCATGAAGCACTCTCAAAAATACGCGTGCCTTTCCCGTCCCCTGGCTGACCCAGGGGAAGAAAAGTCCTCTGAGAGCCATGACTTGTTCATCTTGGTTCTTTTAGAGACACAGCGAGGGGACTCCAACCACAGTCTCCCTCGTTGCCACTAACTGGGCCACACACACCCCACTTGACTGGCATCGGTTGACCCCCCCTTTTGACAAAGAAAAAGATGCTTTGCATGAAGCACTCTCAAAAATACGCGTGCCTTTCCCGTCCCCTGGCTGACCCAGGGGAAGAAAAGTCCTCTGAGAGCCATGACTTGTTCATCTTGGTTCTTTTAGAGACACAGCGAGGGGACTCCAACCACAGTCTCCCTCGTTGCCACTAACTGGGCCACACACACCCCACTTGACTGGCATCGGTTGAGCCCCCTTTTGAAAAAGAAAAAGATGCTTTGCATGAAGCACTCTCAAAAATACGCGTGCCTTTCCCGTCCCCTGGCTGACCCAGGGGAAGAAAAGTCCTCTGAGAGCCATGACTTGTTCATCTTGGTTCTTTTAGAGACACAGCGAGGGGACTCCAACCACAGTCTCCCTCGTTGCCACTAACTGGGCCACACACACCCCACTTGACTGGCATCGGTTGAGCCCCCCTTTTGACAAAGAAAAAGATGCTTTGCATGAAGCACTCTCAAAAATACGCGTGCCTTTCGCCTCCCCTGGCTGACCCAGGGGAAGAAAAGTCCTCTGAGAGCCAGGTCCACATTGTCAGTGGACAGACACGTGTGCTTATCTGCCAGCAGACCCCCAGCAGCACTGAAGACAGGTTCCGAGAGAACGCTGGCTGCAGGACACGACAAGATCCTCAAGGCGTACGTGGCGAGCTCAGGCAATTTATCCAGATTGGAAGCCTAAAATGAGCAGGGCTCAAGTTGCACAATAATGGAATCGATGTTTCTTTGCATATACTCATATATCTGTGTGTCTCCCTCTTTTTCCTTGTCCAGCTGTTTTGTTTTCACATGAGTATATGTCCTTGTCACTTTCCCATGTGTTTGTGTTATGTTGTGAGTTGTTTGTCACCTTTTGGACACCTTTCAGGGTGTTTTCTAGGTGTTTTACTGTGTTTGTGATTGCCTGCCATTGTTTCCTATGGGCTCGAGTTCGGTTCGTGGAACGTTCGACGAGCCGAACTCGAGCCAGACCCCCCGTTCGGCGAACCGCCTCGAGCCGAACCGGGACCGGTTCGCTCATCTCTACTTACGACGTGACCCCGCCGACACATTGTAAGATACATTGCAGCGTGTAAAGCGGGCTTAACAGAATTTTGCAACATCATCTAGCTGAAAGCACAAAATTATTGTTTTTTATAATTTGCTCTATAGATAAAGCTTTATGAAAACTTTTATTTTTTATGTGCATCTACTGTAAATATCTACACTTATGAGAAAATAACCTGGCATTTTAGCATTATTTATTACATCCATTGATATTCACTGTAAAACATTGTGACTAATTACTATGCTTTATGGCTATGGCCAGGTATTCTTCAAACATGTTTTCTTCTCATTTAAATGTAGAAAATATTTCACAGTATTTTAAAAAAGTACACTTTTAAATTACCAGGTTTACGTAGAAGGTTTATTTGTTAACTACTATATTTTTATATGTATTCTGAACATTTTTTTCTATACCCTTGAACACTGGGGGATTTTCCATTTTTTTGCTATCATTTTCCCCTCATCTTCTTCCAAAAAGCATAACATATTCATATTTTCATTAACATAGTCATAGGAAGGTTTTTCTTTTTTTTAGGACTAGTTATAGCCTTCAAATTATTCAGCCACCATAAAATGAACTGGAAAACAGAAAAAATAGTGCAAAACCCCAACATTTCTGCAAATTGTTTTTTTATGGCTTTTCAACCTGGTAAACTTATTCTCCATTTTTCTATGAGTCCAGTAATTTCATTTTTCTTTAATTTCAGTTGTGATATTTAAAAAAAAATTGGATAAAAATGTGTTTATATATTTTATGTTTGTATGATCACTATTTATTAGAGCTTCAAATTAAGATGCCATGACTTGGTTGGCAAATTGCTGCCCATGGTGCACAACATCGCTAACATCCGTCACATATACCTGCCTAGCGACGTCGCTGTGGCAGGCGAACTGCCCCCTTTCTAAGGGGGTGGTTCGTGCGGCGTCACTAAGCGACTGCCCAGTAGAAGTGAAGGGGCGGAGATGAGCGGCCGTAAAATCCCGCCCACCTCCTTGAATTTGTCTCGATGTGGGAGGGGGTGGAGCGGAGTCAAAGGAGGTAGAAGCACGGTTACTGCAGCAGGGAGCCAGCAGTAGCAGGAGTAGGGTGATCATGTGTGTCTCCCATTAATGGGAAATTAATATTCACTGCTTCCCACACCCACCTCTCAGCACTGGGGTCAATAAATGACTGTGAATATTTTGACTTTCACTGAAGCCATCGCCAAGAGGTGATGGTCATGAGAAGCAGTAAATATTATTTTGCATTAGCCGGCAGCCAACGTCGCGTGTGTGAAAAGGGGCACATTGCATTGATGTTAGGTGATGTCTGTCGCTTCCACCTCAAAATCAATTGCAAACATTAGAAGAGGATGCAGCATGCCATGGGAACAGGGGGAAGGTGAGTAGAATTGTTCATTTTTTTGTGTAAAAAAATATATATTCCAGAATGGGCCCATGATGGGGGACATATATACCATGATAGGGGACACATATACGAAGATGAGGAACATATATACAAGGAAAAGGGAAATAAACACCAGGATGAGCCCATGATGGGGAACATATATAGCAGAATGGGTATATATATATACCTGGATAGGCCACTTATCTACCAGAAAGAGGCCATGATTTCCCATAATAGTGTTATCAGCAGATTCCCTGCATAACAATGTGTCATGACCATATTTTTTGCCTCAAATTTTTTTTATCTATTACCCTCCTCTAATTTTTAGGTGCATCTAACAGTGCGGACATCTAATAGTGTGAAAAAATAAAATATGGTGTATATTTCCACATATGTCAATAAAGAATTAGAAAGGCCAGATATACTGTATACACAGTTGAAACCAGAAGTTCACATACATTATCTAAAAAGACACATCTGCATGTTTTTTCTCACTACCTGACATGAAATCAGAATAAACCTTTCCCGTTTAGGTTGATTAGGTTTACCAAAATTATTTATATTTTCCAAATGCCAGAATAATGAGAGACACAATGTTTTAAGACATTTTAATTACTTTCTGCAAAGTCAAACATTACATACATTTCATTAGTATTTTGCACCATTGCCCTTAAACTGTATGACTTGGGTCAAACTTTTTGAATATCCTTCCACAAGCTTCTCACATTAGTTGGTAGGAATTTGGGCCCATTCCTCCTGGGCCATGTTTGTAGGTCGCCTTGCTCACACCTGCCTTTTCAACTTTGCCCATACGTTTTTAATAGGATTGAGATCAGGGTTTTATGATGGCCACTCCAAAACATTGACTTTCTTATCTTAAGCCACTATGTAACTGGTTTAGCAGTATGCTTTGGGTCATTGCCCCTTTGGAAGATCCCATTCCCACAAAAGCTTTAAGTTCCTGGCTGATGTCTTGAGATGTTGCTTCAGTATTTCAATATTGCCGCATAATCTTTCTTTCCACATGATGCCATCTGTTTTCTGAAGTGCACTAGTCCCTTCTGCAGAAAAACAACCCTACAACATTATGCTGCTACCCCTGTATTTTACAGTTTGGATGGTGTTCTTAGGCTTCAAAGATTCTCCCTTCTTCCTCCAAACAATGGTCATTTTAGCCAAACAGTAAAATGTTAGTGTCTTCAGTCCACAGGATATGTCTCCAAAAATTAAGATCTTTGTTCCTGTGTGCATTTGCAAACATTGATCTGTCTTTTTTATGTTTCTTTTGGAGTAATGGCTTCTTCCTGGCAGAGTGGCCTTTCAGCCTATGTTGATACAGTACTCGCTTCACTGTGGATAATGACACAATCTTATCAGCTTCCGTGAGCATCCCAAGGTCCTTTGCTTTTCTTCTTGGGTTAATATGCACATATCTGAACAAAGCACGTTCATCTCTGTTACACAGAGCCCCTCTCCTTCGTCAGCAGTATGATGGCTGGACATTCCCATCTTGTTGGACTTGCATATAATTGTCTGTACAGATGAACAAGGCACCTTCAGGAATCTGAAAATTGCACCTAAGGATAAACCAAATTTGGGAAAGCCCATAATTGTCTTCCTGAGATCTTTGTTTATTTCTTTTGACTTTCCCATGATGCTACACAAAGAAGCATCTACAAGTGTGTCTCTAATTAATTCAGATGTTGCCAATTTACCTATTAGAAGCTTCCAAAGACATGATATCATCATATGGTCTGTCTCATTTTGTTTAATGGCATAGTACTCTTAAGGCCACTTTACATGCTGCGACATCACTAGCAATGTTGCTAGCTATTGCACCCTCCCCCATTGTGCGTGCGTCACGGGAAAATCACTGCCTGTGGCAAACAATATCGCAGGTACGTGTCACACGAACTTACCTTCCTAACGACGTTGCTGTGGGTGGCGAACAATCTCTTGTTTAAGGGGGAGGTATGTGCACAAGACACTTTTCAAGAAGATTTTGGCATACTCCCAAACATTTTGGCAAACAACTATCAAATGTTTTTATGTCAGCAGTGGGATCCTCCTAAGTAGAGTTGAGCGCGGTTTGCGGTTCTCCAGCTCACGGTTCGAGTGATTTTGGGGGCTGTTCTAGATCGAACTAGAACTCAAGCTTTTTGCTAAAGTTCGATAGTTCTAGTTACGTTCGAGAACGGTTCTAGCAGCAAAAAGCAGGGCTTTTTACAGCTACAGTGTGCAGGGAGCCATCGCTGGCAGCCTGCCAGAAGCTGGTGACCAAGATAAACATCAGGTATCCAAGCAAAGCGCTTTGGTTAGTATCCCGATATTTATCCTAGTTACGTGTGCAGGAAGCCGACACTTCCCCGCTCAGCTCGCTCCGCCCCCTCCTGCACGCGGCATGTACACATACATACACACACACACACACACACACTCACCTGTCCGCAGCCATGCAGTCCACGACACTGACGTCCTCAGCGCCACATGACCCCGCTAGGCTCCACCCACTTCGCACTCCGCCGCCAGCACACATGGCTCCGCCCACTTGGCACTCTGCACAAATGGTCGAGCTAGGCTCCACCCACCTGACACTCTGCACACATGGTCCTGCTAGGCTCCGCCCACCTGGCACTCTGCACACATTACACCGCTAGGCTCCGCCCACCTGGCACTCTGCACACATGGTCCCGCTAGGCACCACCTGGCACTCGGCACACATGGTCCTGCTAGGCTCCGCCCACCTAGCACTCTGCACACATGGTCCTGCTAGGCTCCGCCCACCTGGCACTCTGCACACATGGTCCCGCTAGGCTCCGCCCACCTGGTACTCTGCACACATGGTTTCGCTAGGCTCCGCCCACCTGGCACTCTGCACACATTTCCCCGCTAGGCTCCGCCCACCTGGCACTCTGCACACCTGGCACTCTGCACACATGGTCCCGCTAGGCTCCGCCCACCTGGCACTCTGCACACATGGTCCCGCTAGGCTCCGCCCACCTGGCACTCAGCACACATTTCCCCGCTAGGCTCCGCCCACCTGGCACTCTGCACACCTGGCACTCTGCCCACATGGTCCCGCTAGGCTCCGCCCACCTGGCACTCTGCACACCTGGCACTCTGCACACATTACCCCACTAGGCTCCACCCACCTGGCACTCTGCACACTTGGCACTCTGCACACATTACCCCACTAGGCTCCACCCACCTGGCACTCTGCACATCTGGCACTCTGCACACATTACCCCGCTAGGCTCCGCCCACCTGGCACTCTGCACACATGGTCCCGCTCAGCTTACCTGCGGTGATGAAGTCCCGACCTCAGCGCTGTCACTGTCCTCCATGGCCGCCGCTTGTCACATCACCTTCTCTCACTTCCGACCCGAGACTGACTAGCGGTGACGTCACGGGCCTCTCGCGATACTTGGCTGTGAAGGTCATTGAACTCAGTGACAGGTGCTGTCAGCAGTGCAGGAGATCAGCGCAGGTAATGTACCTCGCTGACAGCAGCACGTGTCATCCCCTGCAGTGACCTGGGCTGACCCATTGATGTTAGCTCAAGTTACTGCATTGCTCTCCCAGCCAATGGGGAACATCCTGCTCTTCATTGACTGGGACAGTGTGGATCGTCATGGCAACCCCTTGGATTACACCAGACCTGGATTTGTTTTTCATTCTAATAAATTGGTTAAAGAGGAAATGTATTGGGGAGTGTTTTTTCAAATAAAAATGTGTTTGTCGTCTATTTTTTTTTATTACTGACTGGGTTGGTGATGTCGGGTATCTGATAGACGCCTGACCTCACCAACCCCAGGGCTTGGTGCCAGGTGACATTACACATCTGGTATTAACCCCATATATTACCCCGTTTGCCACCGCACCAGGGCATGGGATGAGCTGGGGCGAAGCTCCAGGATTGGCGCATCTAATGGATGCGCCACTTCTGGGGCGGCTGCGGCCTGCTATTTTTAGGCTGGGGAGAGTCCAATAACCATGGACCTCCCTAGAGGATATTCTCCCTCTGAGAATATCAGACCCCAGCTGTCTGCTTTACCTTGGCTGGTGATCCAATTTTGGGGGGACCCCTACGTGTTTTTTTTTTAATTATTTATTTAATTTAAAATAACAGCGTGGGGTGCCCTCAGTTTTGGATTACCAGCCAAGGTGAGGCTGCCAGCTGTGGTCTGCAGGCTGCAGCCGTCTGCTTTACCCTAGCTGGCTACAAAAATAGGGGAAACCCCACGTCATTTTTTTTTCATTTTTTTGGCTAAATGCAAAGCTAAGCACCCCTTAGTGCCACATGAAAGGCACCAAAGGGTGCAAAATTACAAAATGCAGGAGAGTGGGAAATTATGTGTTTTTCTGCTATTATAATGACAGAAAAGACTGATATGAAGTGCACAAGCACAGGAAAATCACCAGAGAGCTCTACATTGTGAAAAGCAGTAGAAAATGGCACTGGAGTGAACATGTGACGGTCTCATGTACGTTGAAGCTATGGATCCTGGGTAAATTTATGTATTTTCCCTCCTTCAGTTTTTTTGCAGTACACAAAAAAGACGGAAGGCACACGGATGACAAACAGATGACATACGGACCGTCTACGGAACGGAAACGGATGCCACACGGATGCACCCGTGAAAAAAAACGGACTGATTTTTGCAGACCACAAAAAATGGATCGGTCGTGTTAATGTAGCCTTATTCTGATATGCCGTTTATAAACAGCAGGCAGAAATAAGTGAATAATGCCCCACGGCGTCAGAAAATCTCTGGGGTTTCAGGGCTAGCTGAGACCCTGGAGATCATGATTCAGGACGGTATTTCCGGTCTCCGCTCACGTGATCACAGGTATACACCGTACACCGATGATCACGTTACAGTAAATGACAGTGTCGGTAAAAAATTATTTATCTCCCATCTGGCATGAACAAACATGATAAATCTCCTCCCCGGTCCCCCGGTGTCGCCAAAGTGCCCCCCCTGATGCCCTCCCAGAAATCCAAGATGGCCGCGCGCACAGCAGCGCGCCGGCCGCAATCACACCCTACTCCTCTGATTTCTGTCGCATGTGCCATGACACATGCGACAGAAAACTCCTCCCCAGGCCCTGCCAGGTCACCCCCTATAACCCCACCGGTGTTCATCGGTGTCCCACGGTACCTGTGCAGCGTTGATCCCCCCACGGCCCTCTCCTTCACAATAGACGCTGCCGCATGCACAGAGCGGCTGTCAGCTCAGCTTGCTGTGTTCAGACACAGTGGGTGGTGGTTATGCATTTGTAAGCTAAATGGGCGGCAAGGTGGCTCAGTGGTTAGCACTGCAGTCTTGCAGCGCTGAGGTCCTGGGTTCAATTCCCACCAAGGACACCATCTGCAAGGAGTTTGTATGTTCTCCCTGTGTTTGCGTGGGTTTCCTCCAGGTACTCCAGTTTCCTCCCACACTCCAAAGACATACAGCGCTATGGAATTAATAACGCTATATAAATTAATAAATTATTATTATTACTGCAATGCCCTGCTCATGAGGTAAGCAACATAATTGATCAGGAGAGCTATATACTACATTTCCAAATGGAGGGATTTGCTTTTATAGTTATCCTGCTGAACGACTACCAAATATGAAAGAAAACACATCTAAATAGCGAGCTCTGTTGTTAAGTATTCATTCAGCTGGATAACTGGACTTAAAGGGGTATTCCATCTCCAAGATCCTATCCCCAATATATAGTAGGTGGAATAGCAATAATTTCAGCAAATACCAATATTTGGAAATGTAGAATAGTTCTCCTGATTAGGCATGCCCTTACCTCATGAGCAGGGCATTGCAGCTTTGGTAGCAACCATTACGACATGGACTCTGCTGCTGTGGACCCGGGGAGAGTGAGTGCAGATTCATTGCACCCACACTCCTCACATGAAGGGTCTGCACTCCTAGAAAATGGGGGATACGTTCCCTGAGTGTCTCCCCCCCATATTCTAGACGGTCCAGAGTCGTCGTGGGACCCCTTTATTTTTTTTCTTACAATAAGAAAGAGGGAATGTTTTGGGGACTGTTTTTTAAAATAAATTTCTTTTGTCGATTTTTTTTTGTTAGTACTGACAGTTTATGATGTTGGGTATCTAATAGACGCCATGACATCACAAACTGCTGGGCTTGATCTCAGGTGACTTTACAGCTAGTATCAACCCGATTTGCCCTGCACCAGGGCACGGGATGAGCTGGGGTGAAGCGCCAGGATTGACGCATCTAGTGGATGCGCCACGTTTGGGGTGCCTGCGGCCTGCTATTTTTAGGCTGTGAAGGCACAATAACTATGGACCTTCCCACCCTGAGAATACCAGACCATAGCTGTCCGCTTTACTTTGGCTGGTGATCCAATTTGGGGGGGACCCTACTTTTTTTGTGCAATTATTAATATTTATAAAATAATTATAAAAAAAGAGCCTGGGGGGACCTCCACATTGGATCCCCAACCACGGTAAAGCTGCCAGCTGTGGTTTTCAGGCTACAGCCGTCTGCTTTATTTTAGCTGGCTATCAAAAATGGGGGGACCTAACGTCATTTTTTTTAACTATTTTTTAAATAGAAAAAATTAATGGGCTTCCCTGTATTTTGATTGCCAACCAAGGTAACGGCAGGCAGATGGTGGGTGGCAACCCATAGCTGTCTGCTTTATCTGCGCTGAGAATCAAAAATACTGTGGAGCGCTACGTCATTTTTTTTTAAAGATTTATTTTTACAGCACTGTGATGTCCAGCAATCAAAATACAGGGAAGCACATTTTGTTTTTAGTTATTTAAATAAATAATTAAAAAAAATATATATGGGCTCCCGCTGCATTTTTTGTATTGCTTGCTAAGGGTAATCCAAGCAGCTACTGGCTGCTAACCTCCACTGCTTGGTGTTACCTTCACTGGCAATGGAAAATCCAGGGAAGCATTTTTTATTTTTTTTCCAAAAAACTACAAAAAAAGCACGTGAGCTTCGCCATATTTTTGTATGCTAGCCAGGTATAGCAGGCAGGTGCTGGAAGAGTTGGATACAGCGCCAGAAGATGGCGCTTCTATGAAAGTGCCATTTTCTGAGGCGGCTGCAGACTGCAATTCGCAGCAGTGGGGCCCAGAAAGCTCAGGCCAATCTGTGCTGCGGATTCCAATCCCCAGCTGCCTAGTTGTACCTGGCTGGACACAAAAATGGGGCGAAGCCTACATCATTTGTTTTATAATTATTTCATGAAATTCATGAAATAATAAAAAAAGGGCTTCCCTTTATTTTTGGTTCCCAGCCGGGTACAAATAGGCAACTGGGGGTTGGGGGCAGCCGTACCTGCCTGCTGTACCTGACTAGCATACAAAAATATGGCGAAGCCCACATAATTTTTTCAGGGGGCAAAAAACTTCTGCATACAGTCCTGGATGGAGTATGCTGAGCCTTGTAGTTCTGCAGCTGCTGTCTGTCTGTATGGAGAAGAGCAGACAGCAGCTGCAGAACTACAAGGCTCAGCATACTCCATCCAGGACTGTATGCAGAAGTTTTTTGCCCACTAAAAAAATGACGTGGGCTTCGCCATATTTTTGTATGCTAGCCAGGTACAGCAGGCAGCCAAGGGCTGCCTCCAACCCCCAGTTGCCTACTTGTACCCGGCTGGGAACCAAAAATATAGGTAAGCCCGTTTTTTTAAATTATTTCACTTATTTCATGAAATAATTAAAAAACAAATGACGTGGGCTTCGCCCCATTTTTGTGTCCAGGCAGGTACAACTAGGCAGCTGGGGATTGGAATCCGCAGCACAGGTTAGCCCGAGGTTTCTGGGCAGCTCTGCTGCGAATTTCAGTCCGCAGCCGCCCCAGAAAATGGCGCTTTCATAGAAGCGCCATCATCTGGCGCTGTATCCAACTCTTCCAACAGCCTTGCTGGGTAATAATGAGTTAATACTAGCTTTGTTTTACTAGCTAGTATTAAGCCAGAAATTCTTAATGTCAGGCACGTTTGACCCGGCCATTAAGAATCTCCAATAAAGGGTTAAAAAAAAGACACTACACAGAGAAAAAATACTTTAATAGAAATAAATACACAGACACATTAGAGACTCCATCTTTATTACCCCCTGTCAGCCCTCCACGATCCATGGTCTGCTGTCTTTCTCGTTCAACAAATGCAGCTCTGCTCCATCACTGCTGCATGGGGGAAGACGCTGCTTCCCGTGCAGCCTTCACTCCGTGAGAGATCAGTGCTGGTGGCTGTTAGTGGTAACAGCGGTAATGCTGACAGACGCGTTACCATAGCAACGGTGCTCCGATTATATGATTAACGGAGCCGCGGTTAGCGGTGACGTCACTGCTAACTGCGTTGCTATGGCAACGGTGATCTCCGTTAATGACCGGCTGTGTCAGCCGGTCCCTAACGGAATGGGGAGTCGACCGTGTGCTAGAGCATGTCGCCGGTACACGGCGATACACAAATGTGCACCGTGTACCGGAGAGTGCAATGACCGGACCTAGGACAGGACATGACGTCAAAGCCATGTGACCAGTCTGCAGTTAATGAGATAATAGCCACGTGACTGGTCACATGGCTATTTTGATGACGTCACAGAAGGTCCTGCCAGTGCTGGTTATCGGGAAGACGCAGCGATCATCGGAAGGAATAGTAACAGGAGACAGATTGCAGGACGCATCGCGGGCACCGGTAAGTGTTATGGCAATGTTTATTAACTGAATGTGTACATTTATAATGCGTTTTATGTGTTTGTGATTGCCTCCCATTATTTCCTATTGGTTCGAGTTCGGTTCGTCGAACGTTCGCCGAACCGAACTCGAACGGGACCTCGGTTCGGCGAACCGAGCTCGAGCCGAACCGCGGCTGATTCGCTCATCTTTACTCCTAAGTCTCCTGCCACAGTGTTTCATTTCATTCAAATTGTTGATGGATAGTTCACGCTCATACTGGTGCACCATGAGCCTACCAGACAGTGTGAATTTCTTTTTAACTGGTTTGGAGATTCTTATCAACCATCTGAACTATCCTGCTTTGTAACCTTTGATCAGTTTTTCTTTGCTGTCTACATCTAAGGAGATTAGCTTCAGTTCCATGGGTTGTAAACTTCTTGATTTTGTTGCACACCATGGACAAAAGAACATGAATTTATCTGGAGATGAATCTATAACTTTAAGAGTGATGATCTTTTGGTTGTATAGTCCTCAGACAGTCATCTTCTCCTCTTTCTATTCTCCATGTCTAATTTGGCGCACACAGACACACAATGCAAAGATTGAATCAACATCTCCAGTTTTTATCTTGTTTCAGATGTGATTTTCATATTGCCAACACCTGTTACTTACCACAGGTGAGATTGAATGTGCATCAAATACTTGAAACAAAGTTGTTAAGTCACAATTTTGGAAAGGTGCCTAGAATTTTTTCTGCCATTTTTTTGAAGATGCGTCTGAACTTATGTCCAATTTGCATTTTTTTCTGTTTTATTTCCTGTGTTTTTCCAATACACACAAATGAAATAAACATGCATGCCAAAACATGTGTAATTGCAATAATTTTATGGGAGAAAGGTTTAATTTTCTTACAAAAATGTCAAGGGATCCAGGATTCTCAGCCCTGATCATATATACAGTACAGACCAAAAGTTTAGACACACCTTCTCATCTCTAGAACAACTGTTAAGAGGAGACTTTTAGCAGGCCTTCATGGTAAAATAGCTGCTAGGAAACCACTGCTAAGGACAGGCAACAAGCAGAAGAGACTTGTTTGGGCTAAATAACACAAGGAATGGACATTAGACCAGTGAAAATCTGTGCTTTGGTCTGATGAGTCCAAATTTGAGATGTTTAAATCCAACCACCGTGTCTTTGTAGAAAAGGTGAACGGATGGACTCTACATGCCTTGTTCCCACTGTGAAACATGGAGGAGGAGGTGTGACGGTGTGGGGGTGCTTTGCTGGTGACACTGTTGTGGATTTATTCAAAATTGAAGGCATACAGAACCAGCATGCCTATCACAGCAACTTGCAGCGGTGTGCTATTCCATCCGGTTTGCGTTTAGTTGGACCATCATTTATTTTTCAACAGGACAATGACCCCAAACACACCTTCAGGCTGTGTAAGGGCTATTTGACTAAGAAGGAGAGTGATGGGGTGCTATGCCAGATGACCTGGTCTCCACAGTCACCAGACCTGAACCCAATCGAGATGGTTTGGGGTGAGCTGGACCGCAAAGTGAAGGCAAAAGGCCCAACAAGTGCTAAGCATCTCTGGGAACTCCTTCAAGACTCATGGAAGACCATTTCCGGTGACTACCTCTTGAAGCTCATCAAGAGAATGCCAAGAGTGTGCAAAGCAGTAATCAAAGCAAAAGGTGGCTACTTTAAAGAACCCAGAATATAAGACATATTTTCAGTTGTTTCACACTTTTTTAAGTATTTCATTGCACATGTTTTAATTCACAGTTTTGATTCCTTCAATGTGAATCTACAATTTTCAGAGTCCTGAAAATAAAGAAAACTCTTTGAATGAGAAGGTGTGTCCAATTTTTGGTCTGTACTATATATATATATACACCGTATTTTTTGGATTATAAGACGCACTTTTCCTCCCAAAAATTTGGAAGGAAATTGAGGGCTGCGTCTTAAAATCCGAATATAGCTTTACCTGGGGGTCCTGTCTGTGTGGCGATTGGGCGGCTGGGTGCCTGTGGCTGCGTGCAAGCGGTCGCGTATCTGTGCTTGCGTGCGGGTGGCAGTCGGGTACCTGTGGCTGCGTGCGGGTTGGGTGCCTGTGCGGGCGGCAGTTAGGTGCACGTGCCTGTGTGCAAGCGGCAGCCGGGTGCCTGCATACAGGCGGCAGTTGGGTGCCTGCGTGCGGGTGGCAGCCGGGTGCCTGTCGGTGCCGGCTGCCTCACTGTGCGGGTGGACGGACGTACTGCTGGCTGCCACTCTGTGCATGCGGGTGGGTCTTCAGCAGGTTTCCCAGTGTGTCTGTGGTCTGTTTCAAATGATGGCGCTGGGAGGGGGCGTGTGCGCAGATGGAGCTCTTGGATGAGAGCTCCATCTGTGCACACGCCGCTCCGAGAGTCAGCGCGTGCGCAGATGGAGCTCTTGGATGAGCGCTCCATCTGCGCATGCACCGCTCCAGACGCCATCATTTGAACTGGGACCGCGGACACTGGGACACTCACCGCACCGGCCTGGTGCACCACTCACCAGCCGCCGCTGCTGCCGCCACTACTGACCCGCCACGCCTGTTACCACAGATCCTGCTGCACCTGTCACCACGGACCCTGTCGCACCTGTCATAACGGACCCTGCCGCCACTGATCCGCCGCCAGCACAAACTCTGCCTCCTGTGATCCTGCTTCACCACCACTGCTGCCCCCCTCTGGTAAAAGAACACCCGAGTATAAGACGGACCCCATTTTTATATTTTTAGCTTTTTTTATGTCTAAATTTGGGGTGCGTCTTTTAATCCGGTGCGTCTTATAAAGCGAAAAGTACGTTATATATAAAGGTCTATGTGTATGTATGTCTGTATATATATATATATATATATATATATATACAAAGCAAGAAGGCCTGCGGAGACACCATCACATGTTTCTCAACGCTGGCAGGAAACTAGCCAGGTCTTTCACCGGGAAGGAACAACCACAGGAAGGGCAGTCTCCAGTCAAGGAGACCACCTATGCCAAACATGGTATCCATCCACAGACAGCCGTTTCGGGGTATTTGCCCCTCATCAGTGTGGAGTAGGAATCTGGCTAGTGGGACATTGCCTAGTAAAAGACTATGTGAGCAAGGATGGTTGACCTTAGGGAGATCAACATCCACCACTGCGGAGACACCATCACGTGTTTCTCAACGCAGTGATTCTAGAGCAATGCCCCCTGGGAAATATTCAAAGCAAGAAGGCCTGCGGAGACACCATCACATGTTTCTCAACGCTGGCAGGAAACTAGCCAGGTCTTTCACCGGGAAGGAACAACCACGGGAAGGGCAGTCTCCAGTCAAGGAGACCACCTATGCCAAACATGGTATCCATCCACAGACAGCCGTTTCGGGGTATTTGCCCCTCATCAGTGTGGAGTAGGAATCTGGCTAGTGGGACATTGCCTAGTAAAAGACTATGTGAGCAAGGATGGTTGACCTTAGGGAGATCAACATCCACCACTGCGGAGACACCATCACGTGTTTCTCAACGCAGTGATTCTAGTGATTTCCCAGGGGGCATTGCTCTAGAATCACTGCGTTGAGAAACACGTGATGGTGTCTCCGCAGTGGTGGATGTTGATCTCCCTAAGGTCAACCATCCTTGCTCACATAGTCTTTTACTAGGCAATGTCCCACTAGCCAGATTCCTACTCCACACTGATGAGGGGCAAATACCCCGAAACGGCTGTCTGTGGATGGATACCATGTTTGGCATAGGTGGTCTCCTTGACTGGAGACTGCCCTTCCCGTGGTTGTTCCTTCCCGGTGAAAGACCTGGCTAGTTTCCTGCCAGCGTTGAGAAACATGTGATGGTGTCTCCGCAGGCCTTCTTGCTTTGAATATTTCCCAGGGGGCATTGCTCTAGAATCACTGCGTTGAGAAACACGTGATGGTGTCTCCGCAGTGGTGGATGTTGATCTCCCTAAGGTCAACCATCCTTGCTCACATATATATATATATATATATACACACACCAATAGATGAGTGTTTAAATATACCTACATCTATATATAGACTTTTTTTGAGAATACATACATATTTATTTTTATTAGTAATGTAGCTATATACTGTTGAAATAAAAAAATAATATTTACAACCAAGAACAGCAGTAAATTAGTTTCTATGGCAACCACAAAAATGCACTTTACAGGAGATTTATGTTCTTTAAACTCTTTTCAACTGTAATTTACAATTGAAATGCTTTTTACCCTTTTGTTTTAGTAATTAAAGTACTTTCAAAGAATTATATTCGCTTCCTACTGGTCACATCCCCGGGAATTAATTTGCACCAAAAATCATTATGTAGAATGACTCCTGTCCCCACCTGTGGGGGTTGTAATATATTACATGTCTCTGTAGGAAACACATTTTATGTGACATTGCATACATGGCTTCATGGTGTGGTTTGAGTTACTTTGTAATGCTCCACTTATCATTCCAGCAGAGAAAGAAATAAGGCAGTCTTACCCTAAAGACCTTCAGGAAAAATCATTGCAAGTTCCTCTGCAAATGTTAGCAAATTAAGCAGCATATACAGCATTGCATCTGCACCTCTATTTACAGTGCAAACCGCATACATACAGGATAAATATTTGCACTGTAGTCATGAGCATATCATCCTAAGATTGCAAAGAGAAAACAGCAGGAATACTAGAAATAGGAAGTTTGGCCATCTTACTGGAATTGTATTCTCCCTGTTATGATTTTTCTTAAAAAATATATGCCTATGTTATATTGATCATGTATGAAATATGTAAACTATTCTCATCCATAAGTGCTTTAACTGCATATATCATTAATTCTTAAAGACCATTCACTATTAACCTGCCTTTTTTTTCCTGTTATCTCTCACAGTTTTAGCAACTATAACTTCTGTAGAGCCTAAGCTCTTACTAAGAACAGGGTCCACTCTCTTGTAGAATGTAAGCTCTTTTGGTCAATTTGGTTTTCTCACCCTGCCTTACCTGTAAAATGTAAGCTCTTATGGTCAACACTGTTCTATCTCTCTCCTCTCTCAATGTGTTTTTCCTAGGAATTACAACGTTTGCAGTATTGAGATATGCACAAATCAAATTTTTTAGCAAAATCTAGCAAAGCAGGAATATTGGAATTTCCAAAGATCCATATGTGTATCATTGTTCTTACATACATTTGGGACCATAAAAAAATCTTTTTTTTTTAGATGCTACCTAAACAAAAGGTATATTAAAACACATTGGCCCAACTCAATATTGCATTTGGGTTTTTTTGTCAATTTTTGTTTGATGTTTTTCATTTGCACCTAATTTTTCTTTTTGCGCCTTTGTAAAGCCTATTTTATTATTTTATCTGGGATACCAGGTATTCGGGATCGGGAGCCTCACCCAAACATTTTGTAGAGTTCGTGTTCGGGGTCGGAGATAGCGTCAACTTGCGTCCGAACCCTGAACTTGGACTATACAGTTATGTGATGGTGCGGGGGGTCTGTAAAATAAAGAATATTGTTAATAATAAACATTGTCATTATACTTACAGGTGCCACAACGCGTCCCGCAGACTCTGTCTCCCGGCTGCTTCTGCTTCCTGGTCTGATCATTGCTGTGCCCCTGGATAACCACCACTGACTACAGGACCTTCCATGACATCATAGCCATGTGACCAGTCTGGTGTGAATGTTGTATTACCTCTTGGGTTACAGACTGGTCATATGGCTATGACGTCTTGGAAGGTCCTATAGTCAGTGGTGGTTACCCAGGGGCTGAGATGAAGGCTTTATATGTCACTCCCATTCAGTGGCAAATGTGGAATTTCTCATAATCACCACTTCTGTGGTGGCTGTGGATTGCTATTTTTCGGATTACAAGGGTCTTATATGCATGGGTAGAGATGAGCGGACATGTGGAAGTTTCGTTCGGGGGTTCAGTCGGACTTTTAATAAAATTCGGTGTGTGAACCAGACTTGATTCAAACCCCAATGGATCTGACTAATCAGGCAATTAAGATCTCCACTGACAGGCAGCCAGCCATAATCAGAACACTTCCAGTGGAGGGTGGGAGGCGTTCTTCCATTTTTTTGTTTCCTGCACACTACATCTGATCATGCTGTTGTTACCCCCAGAACGAGCCATTCAAACACTGCAAGCTTATTGCACTTGGCTGAGCATCAAGCGTACCTGATCACAACAATACTCGCACCAGTGGTTGGCATACGTAAACCATCTGAAATCTGTTTTTTTGTAAAGCCTGTGCTTGGTCCGAACATCAACCCTTGGATTCGCTCATCTCTAACCATGGGACTTTTCATCCTGATAATGTATTCATCCTGATAATACAAGCCCCCAGCTTTCTGCTTTTCCTTGGCTAGTTATGAAAAATAGAGGGGACTCATGTCTTTTTTTTCAATTATTGTTCATAGCAGCATACACTTATCTTCCACATGCAATAAAGCTTGTTGATTGTCTGTACTGCAGTCTTTCAATGAGCTTTATTAGTATATGAAAAGCACCAGAATCTGAACTTGGACACAGAATTATTTTAAAAAGTTTTGTTAGAGTTAGAAAAATTAACTTTACCATCGGGTTTGCTAATACCAAATAGTGATGTGTATTTAAAAAGTTGATGCTTAAAAAGAATTGTTCTCAATAGATATGAGTGGTTCTGTTGAATAAAGCTTCACCAATTTCAAATTTGGTGCAAGCCTTAGCATGTTTGTTTGGGTTCGATAGCCCTGAGTCCTTTCCCCAAAAGTCAGCAATGTTCAGTTTTTTTCGATTACTGATTACGATTTAAAAAAAAAAAACGCTTTTCTCATAACATCTTATGCTTTTGGATCAGATTGTGGTCAATAGGGTGATATGTTTAATGAGTGGAGGGGGTGGGGACTTTTGGAGAAATCAGCCGAGCGCCCAAAATCTTTGTGAGTTTGTTCCTGGCTCGGATAAAGTAGGGTACATGCAGGATCCTGACCCTTATCAACTGACATTAACCACCAGAGAAAAAGTCATGATGAGACTAAGATCATTGAGGCGCATGTATACTGTTATGTGATGTCAGGTCAGGAAAAGGAGGAGTGGGGCAAGAAAGAACCTGATGATGAAGTTGTAGATCTCACTTGGTGTAAACCCAGAGGCATGCAGCTGTGTAGCTCGGCAGATGAGGAGGGGAAGAAGGAAGCCAAGGAGGTTACGTTGGCAAGTCCCATACAAACGAGTATGGATGGAACCATGAGAAGCACTGCATTCTCAGCTGCAACTCTGGCTGTGGCCAGCAGTGGTCTCGGGTCTGCAGTTTGCAGGAAGAGTTGCTAGCCTGGGTGAGACCGCAAAGGATGACCCAACTTTCGTTATCTGCCAACATTGAAAACAACTACTTAGAAGAGGCAAAAATTAAAATAATTTGACTACTACATGCATGAAACAGGACATGCCAAAGCAACATTCATTACTGTGGGAATATTTCTGTGCTAAAATGTACCCAACCACCAATCGCCAAATCAACCTCGTCTGCTGCTTCTTCCTCTTCCTGCGTCACCATCAAAACTATTCTCACACAGAACCAGTACTTGTTTACCCGCAACAGTCATATAAGCAAGAGTCCGTCAGCTATTATGGAAGTGACCATACCTGGTGTTTTTGACCCATGTGAGAAACTGAGGCCACATCCTGTGTGTTGCATGGACTTCTTCTTGCAATGTTTTTAACTATCAAGACTTCAAGATGGGTCTCCAAATTGTCTTTTGTCTGTATTGTTAGGGATCTGGGAGTAAGAGGCCTACTACGCCTGCCACTCAAACATTTCTTTATATTTAAAATTTAAATGCCAGCACACTATGGGGAAATGGGGGCGAAGTGATGCTGCTGTCTTGCTGTCTGCCTGCAATATTTTTAAATATCAAAATTCCAACATGGAGTCCAAGTTGTGTCTTGTCTGTAGTGCCAGGATTTTGGGATCAAGAGGCCTAAGCCTGTCTGACATCTTGCTGTCTCTGATGAAGGTTTGTTCAGGCCTTGTTACAGGGCCAGTCCCAAGCATCTATGTTGTGGCATTCTATTGTTTTTAGTCTGTGCCAATTGTTGTAAGTTTTAGTGTTAACTGACCTTTTTGGAAATGTGGAGTCTCCAAATAGGGTCTCCAAATTTTCTTTTGTCTGTTGTGCCAGGGTTCTGGGAAAAAGAGGCATATGCCTGTCACTCATGCATCTCTTTATTTTTAAAATTTTTAATGCCAGCCCACAACCTGTGTGTTGCATGGACAATACATCCCTGCTGTGCAAACACATTAAGGGAAAATGGGGGGGAATTGATGCCACAGTCCTGCTGTCTACCTGTAAGGTTTTTAATCACAAGACTCCAAAATGCATTTTCAAATTGTCTTTTGTCTTTATTACCAGGGTTCTGGGAGCAAAAGGCCTATGCCTTTCACTCATGCATCTCTTGATTTTTTTAAAATAAAAGTGCGAGCCCACATGCTGTGTGTAAGTAAATGCAATCAGGCAGTCCTTAAATTAATATGCATTGGAGAACGCAGTCACACAGCTGCAGGATTGTGGACCACTATCCAGGCCCAGTTTGATCAACGGCTGTCTCCACTGAACTTGAAGCCAGGGAAGACCATGTGCGATAACGGTGCAAACCTGGTGGTGGTGCTACACCTGGGCAACATCACATGTGCATTGGATGAATTAACCTGGTTGTACAGAAATTTGTAAGGCACTATTCTGGCCTGGATGTGCTGCTGCAAAGGCATGGTTGCTGTGCTCTCACTTATAAAATGGAAATGCCAGGCCACATCCTGTGTGTTGCATGGACCATACCTCCTTGCTCTGCAAAGAAATTATGGGAAAAAGGGGGTGCGAGGGCAAATAATGCCACTGTCCTGCTGTCTGAAATATTTTTAAATTTCAAGACTCCAAGATGGGTCTCCAAGTTGTCTCTTGTCTGTACTGGCAGGGGTATGGGGGCATCAGCCCTACACCTGTCTCTCATTCACCTCTATACTTCTTATGTCAATAGTCTAGGAAGCTAATGGTTATGTAGAAACAGTGGTGCTGCAGTGTAAATAATATTTTTCCTGTTTTGGAAGCTTTTTGACCCCTAGAAAGGTGTTTTCCCTGCCTTATGTTTGGCCTCCCATTGAATCCAATGGGGTTCAAAAGGTTCATAGTTTGGTTCGGCAAATGGTTCAGTGAGCATAGTATTTGTTCGGTTGAAAATTTAGTCATCTTTAATTCTGAATAAACTACAGTTATAATATTTTTCCATTGTTATTTTTTTATTTTATTCCCTAATTGTTTCCAATTGCATTGCAAATAGCTGTGGACCTTGTGTGTAGTAAAATAAGTCTATAAATATTAAAATATCTTCCCTGTTCATTGAATTAACCACAATTAAAATGCAATCTTTATTCCTTCCTGGATAATACCAGTTAAAAATTCTAATACTTTCTAACATGTCAGTCTGAAGGATATATTAGCCAGAGGGACAAAACTGATGTTACATGACCTCCTATCTCCTACAGAGCAAAGCTCCGCAGGAGATCCAGACATACCAGCTGTTACAACATCTGCCCCCATTGAATGGGGAAAACAGTAGCAAAAAAAAAAGTCAACAACAACAGACAACTTTAACAGGTTGCTCTGCATAAATTTCAATAAAACGTCTTCTAGTAACTTAAAAATCAGGGCATGCTTATTCAAATTCACCTTTCCAAATGTCATTAAGTAGAAAAGACTCCTCAAGAAGAACATTTGGCAGAAGTGATAACTACCAGGGCAAAGAATGCAAAATGTTCTCTTTTTATTTACAAAATACAAAAAAATAGTGTTTTTTTGTTAGGGTTGAAATTCCCTTTTAGTAGCACATGCCGACTGCCAGTGTGACCCGGTAAAGTTATTTTTATAGCTTTACCTCTGAGGTTTTCCGCTGAGTACACTGTGAACAAATGACTGGAAGTGAAATATATTAAAAATGCTTAAAAGCTTTAATTATGGTTGACATCTGCTTGGCATCGTCCCTGATTGGCAATGAATTTACTATAGATAATAAGAATGGCATAATACTTCCAGTCAACTATTTAACCAATGTCAAAAGCTAAGCCTTTGAGACATTCATTAATGATACCATTTTTTTTCCCATGCTTTCCGTTAAGTTTTAGTTGTTTGCAAAAAACCTGTTATTTATTGTATCAGAGTTTAGAAATGGATTCATTATTTTAATGCAGTTAATTAGCATTGTGAATAAACAAAGGTATTTTGTCTTTTTTTCTCCTCAGAATATACTGTAGAAAAAAAGGTTTCTAGAATATTTAAGACCAGATTAACATTTTTGGGCACCCTTTATTGGGTAAAAGCCTCTTTTATTATTTTTTTTAAATAGGGAACATAGAACATTTCTATTAGGCCCCTTCACACGTCAGTGAGAAACACATATTTCATTGACGTGTTAAAGGTGCGTATGTCCCTCCATGTGCTGTGATTTTGTTCTCCGTGTGCTATCCATTATAACACATGCAGATCAGTCACTTTTACTCACCTATCCATGCTCCAGCTGTGCGTGGTGCTGACGTCTCCCGTGATGCTGTGTCCGACCAAACATTTTTCTTTCTACTTTGCACTGCATTTAATAGTACCCTAAGAAACTTGAAATAGTCTGATCCCTTGATCAGGACAGCCACAGCATTGTTGTGCATTGAAGAAATCACAGTCTCCTATGAACGCCTGCCACATTCTGGTTTTCACAGGGGTATTGTGATGACAGATTTCATCTGACCATTGGATTTCATACAACTTATCGGCATCCTGCCATCGAGTTGCAGGCACGTTTATGAGGGCTCAGAACAGCGCACCTCCCTGCCAGTGTGCTTGAAATGCCACTGTGAAGGAAGCAGATGAAGGCTGTGTGATTCAGCCTTCATCTCCAGAGGATGTGGGCTCCAGATGTGGGCTCGGCAGGGAATCAATTTATAAACACGTCATAAGTCATAAAGGGGTTAATAGGAGATGCTGGGGAAAATACCCTCTTGAATCACCTTACTTTTTTAAAGGCAAGTAAAAAATGATGTATAAATATAGTCTTTACTTCTAGCAGTTTTAAAGGGAATCTGTCAACAGATTTTTGCTATGTAATCTAAAGACAACAGGATATTGAAGCTGACACAGTATTCGATTATGTGAAATTTATTACAATGTGTGCTGTTGTTTACTTATTGTGAAGGTTTTATCACCTGAAAATTTCATTGCCCAGACTACACTACACAAGTCCGATCATGCCACCTCTCCCTCTGATTAGCATCTCTCTGTATATGGACTTTGTACATAGAGAACCTGGTTTGGGTGGGTTAACTATCTGAGCTTTGCAGGATGACTAAATCTAAAAACTCTGATTGTGTGAGAACTGCTGGATCTAGAAACTAAGTGACACATCACTGGAATCAGAGTCTCTTTGCCTGCATTATGCTGCTCTCAGATAAGGTAGCAAAAGCCTATTGACAGATTCCCTTTAAAGTGACTAATCATGTACCATGTAACATAACAGACTAGACAAAAAGTCAATGGGGTCCAAACTGATTTTCTAACAGTCTCAGTTAAAGTGCTATGAATTTACTAAAAAATACAGTTTAATGGAACAATATAGAAAAAATGTCTATGGCAGCCTGTAGCTAAGCTGAATGGTGTTCATATATTGCAAGTAAAAACCAAGTATAATGTAATGACACAAGGATAATAAATACTCCACTGAAGGATTAAAAATACAAGGTATCCTACTGCTTAATGGTCATTACATATTGTAAAACCTGCATGAATCTAATGCAGACAATTGGTGTTGTCTTCTAGCGTTTCAGATTATTGATTTTTCTTTATAAACTTGTATAATATTACTGGCTATGACCCACATTTGCAAAACCACCTCTTTCAGCTGTTGTAGATTTACCCATATCAGATACACGTACTAGTTTATATGATGTTTGGTGCACATCCTTATTGCATAGTATCTTGGTATTAAGTTTAGTGTATTGATTTGTTTCCTTTTCTAAAATCAAATTGTAGGCTTTGTTGCATGCACAAATGTAATGAAGTGAATTATCTTAATATGATTTCATACAGGGGCTTACTAAGGTGAATGGAATACTCCATATTAAGACCTCTTTCACACCTCAGTGAAAAACACACGTTTCTCACTGACGTGTGAAGACACATATGGCCCTCAATGTGCCGTGATTTTGGCATACACATGTTTTCTGTGTGCTATACGTAATAGCACACGGAGATCAGGCACTTCTATACTCACCTGTCCATGCCACTGCTGTCTGTGGTGTTGATGTCTCTGGTGCTGCTGTCTCTGGACGCTGCTGTCTCCCCTCTGCTGTTACTTCCGGGTCGCGGAGCAGTGAATATTCATGAGCATTATTAGCCAGCCTCTTTATACTCAGCTGTCTCTAGCGATGCAGCTTCCAGGAGACAGAATCGCTAGAGACAGCTGAGTATAAAAAGCCTTTTATTTCAAATGTAGGTGTTTTTTCTGGTATGTGTCACACGGATCACACCATGACATCATTAATGCCAGAGAAGATATTGACTTGTCTCTGTGAGGAACAAACGGACACTCGTGTACGCTGCACAGAGACACGGTCAGTGAGAAATCACTGATGTGTGCGCAGACCCATTCATTTTAATGGGTCTGCGTATGTCCGTGATTCTGGTACGTATAGAAACAGTAACATATGTACCAGAATCACTGACGTGTGAAGGGAGCCTTACAGAGCTTTTCTGACCTAAAGCACTATGCTGCTACAATTAGGATGCTATCTGGTAGTGCCGAGAATTTATGTGCATGATGTGATACTTTTCATTAAAATTCAATGTAATATTTATATTTTGTACTATTATTTTTTTTGTTAAATATGCACTGCTAACTATAATATACTTGTCCTTTCACACAAAATCTGTAATAGGGAATTATTTTGCTGCTTTCATTCTTTACAATGGAAAACTGCTTTATGTGTACATACCAGTCAAAAATACAATGCGCCTGCCAGTGTCCATTGGCTTTCCTGCCCTCACCTGAAAGCACTCTTCTCTGTCAAGCCAGTATTCATTTTTACAAACAGAAGGCCAGCAGCCGAGACAGACAGAACTGTTCCCACTTCCTGTAATCTGTTTCAATGTCTCTGCTGCTGGAGATATGATGTTTTTGACAACAGACCGTGGACGGCAAGTAAGGCAAAAAGAAGATACCCAGAGGCATGCAATTTGGAGCAATTTTGGAAAGATGAAAGAACAAAATTACAAAATTTTCATTACTGTACATGTGTATTGCATGAGTGGTGCAAGTGTTTGGATCGGGCTCTGGAGCTGAACAGACAGCATAACCCATCAAATGACTGTAACTGTAGTGAACAAATCCAGCTCCAGTCACTGCCTAAAGGGATTGTCCACTACTTGGTCAACCCAATCTAATTCCCCATGCTTGCCCCTATTAAAATGAAAAATCTTATACTCACTTCCCATGCAGGTTCCTTTTCAGTGGTGTTAGCATTCACTCTCGCGGGGTTAACGTAAGCTTGTTATATCATGCGACCCCAGAGCCTAATAAGCACTGGCTTCACTGTTCCCACCTTCAAATTTATAAGTAATCGAGAGAAAGTGAGAGCTACAGCTGCCCTGGAATACCCAGTGCTGACACAGCAGGAAGGTTGCCTACATAGCAAGTGAATATAAGGCCGGAGTCCCACTTGTGAAATAATCACATGAGTCTCGTATCGCACCCTCTGGCACGGTCTGATGCTCTCTAGACAGGAGCATCTAAGCTGAATAGAAATACATGCAGCCGACCTGTTCCTGTCAGGAGAGTGTGTGGCCATGCCGGGTGATACCATGCAAGACTCGCACAAGTCTCTCGCAAGTGTGACTCCAACCTAAGCTTGTTTATTTTAACAGAGACTCCAATTGTCGGGGCAATTAGGCAATTGCCTGACATGTGATGGATGACACAATGGCTGTTTCCAGTACCAGGCCAGTTATTGGGGAACTCAAAGTGAGTCCTGGCTATGTCTTTGCATATTTTAACTTCAGTTTTCCATTCAGTGCAGTATTTGTCAGAAAACAAAAAGAAATAAAATCCACATCCTCCAAGTTATTCATTTGGAGCTGAATTTCTGGGAAGAGGAACAATATTAAGCTGCCAACATCATTTTCTGTGTATCGTAGACAATGCTAACATTGTTAGTATTACTGCTTAAACAGTCTACATGTTTTTAGAATTGGCACCACATACATATTTACATAAACACACGTTGCACTAAACATTTGGTAACGTTGACAAATGAAGAACATTATGATGGCTCATTAAGTGGACGTAAATCCAGTGAGAATTAGATTGACAACTAAAACCATATTTCATTTCACTTTTTTTCTGGCTGAAAAGCCGTGTAATGTTCCCTTCATAACAATCCCGCATGAGCTTCTTGTTGTCCTGAACATCATAATATGGCATTTTATTTGTTTTGGTATGAATATTAGATATTTGAACATCTCAGAGTGCTTGCTTTAGAATCAAGGACATCAGATTCTTTCAAATCACCAAATAATTGCAAGTTTCTTCTTATTAGGCATTATAAATATTTCTTTCACTTTATCAAATGGCTATGAGTAAGTTACGGGATACAGATGAGCTTTTCAGTATGTTGTGTTCTGAACATACTGTATAGACAAAAATAAATAATTTTTCACCACTTATAACTGTTCTCAGATATATTTAATTTTTTCACATCACTTCTTTTACTGAAACATGCAAAATCAATGACATCAAAAATTGTGGCAGCATGAGTTTTCAATGCAAATTGTGATTGATTTTGAAAAAAATATGGTCATATTGACAGCTAGTTTTAAAATCATGCCATCAACACACTTCTTGCACCATAGAATCTGCTAATTCTGTGTCTACATTTTGGGTTCATTCAGACGGGAGAATTATAAATAAGTATAACATACAATGAGCGTTTTTTCACACGGACCAATGGTGGTTGTAAATAACATTGCAATATGCACTTGTGATGCCACCACAGGGCGTAGGAACTCATGGAGGATGGAGCGCTCCTGAGTGCAGTCACTAGCACCAATATATAAGTATAACACTGCACACTCCCTATTTAGCAAAAAGTTGCAAGAGACATTATTTTTTCATGCAAGATTAACAAATAGTTTATTTACAACAGCGATAACTGAGATTCTTTTTTGACATTTCGGTCCTCCTGGACTTTGGTCACAATTAATCGCTAATTTGCATGTAATCATGCATAACAGGATCATGTGGAGATCTGTTAAGTCTCTTTAGAGTGGCTATGTACACAGCCACAAATCCGGAGGAGCGGCAGACATAACAAGCAGGACCGCAACCTGGCTTGCTACAGAGGAGGTGTGACTACACCCCACATAACCTGATACCTTTGAATCACTCCCAGTGTAATCATGCACTCATATCTTAGCTGGCTATATTTCAAACAGTCAAGTGACCACACTAAAGAGACTTAACAGATCTCCACATGATCCTGTTATGCATGATTACATTCAAATTAGTGATTGTGACCAAGGTCCAAGAGGACCGAAACGTGAAAAAAGAATCTCAGCTATCGCTGTTGTAAATAAGCTATTTGTTAATCTTGCATGAAAAAATACAGTCTCTTGCAACTTTTTGCTAAATAGGGAGTGTGCAGTGTTATACTTATATATTTATATTCTAGGGATTCTCATACCTCCACACTAGCACCTCTATAAATGTACAAAATTAGAGTGCACAACTATATGTATATTCTGTCACTAGCACCAATGCGGGAATGCAAGAGAGAGGTCAGTAAGCCTAAGGTCAGTGCTGGGAAGTAACGTCTGTACAGAGGAGAAAGTAAAGCCAGAGTGAAGTGATAGCAGAGGGTTGGAAAGCCAGCAGGTCACGTTAAAAGCCAGAGGGAAGCAGAGCCAAAGTCAAAGTACAAACTAGGGTCAGAAGCCGAGCAAACAAGTAAGTATGGAGGAGGGAGCAGAAAGGGTATTAAAAGCAGAGAGCAGGTACAGAGACTGGGAAGTAAGACAATACGAGATGGAACGGAGATCAGAGGAGGAAGTATTTGGGAGCGAGGCAAGATCAGAAACTCAAGGGAACCAAGAAGTGCACACTGCAGAGACGGAAATATTACTGGCAGCGTTCACATAGAACCAACTGCAAAGAAAACCAATGTGACCCCCGGAATGAGACCAGACTAAATAGGCTCCTCCAAAATGACCTAACCCCTGGAGGAAACCGACAGAAGGAAAACAAACACATACAGTGGCTCTGCACGATCAGAGCCATGAGAGAGTCATGACAGCACTAGTATCTTCCATATTTTGGATGTTGCTATCATATTCAAATCTATTAGTGAGTAAAAAATATCTGATCTCGAATAGCTCATCCATATTGCATTCAAATTTAAGGATAAATTGCATTAATTAACAGCAAACTATTTTAATAATTTCTGATTTATTAAAACAGATGCCATATCAGTATCTTACAAATGTAAAAAAAGGACAAATGAATAACACAGATTGAATATTGATTAAATAAATAGAGATTGGGTATTTTTTATACTCTTGTCTGAACCGAACCTAAGGTTAATATCATCAGAAGATGTAATCATTTAAGAAAAAAAGAAAGTTGGAAAATATAACCCTGACATGTCTTGGACATGTGCAATGTAGATTTGGTAACATCCAAATAAGGAGAGAAGAAAGAAAGGAGGGATAGGATATACAGTTCCAAGCTGTCAGACATACATTTTCAGGCAGATTTAAGTGATTCTGTTATCAGCCTATAGTTTTTTTACATTTAAATACTGAAAAATCTGCCATTTTGCCTAGCTTATTCAGATACAAAAATTAATGCTTTTGGCAATACTCTTTAGATTCCATTTAAAAGCTGACCACTATTTCTTCAAACTGTACCATTTAAATCAACCTGAAGACCCACCTCTTCCGACAAGCCTACAACCTGCCATAACCCTCAGTCTGATACAGCGCCGCACAATCAGCTCTACCCTCACCTACTGTATCCTCACCTATCCCCTGTAGACTGTGAGCCCTCATGGGCAGGGACCTCTATCCTCCTGTACCAGTCTGTGCCTTGTATTGTTTATGATTATTGTACTTGTCCCTATTATGTATACCCCTTTCACATGTAAAGCACCATGGAATTGATGGCGCTATAATAATAATAATGCTCTCTTTGAACAAATGGATTGGACATGCTGAGATCCAGCAGCCTGATTCTTTTCTTTTTTCCTTGTCTGTGCTGTCAGGATACATATACTGAACTAGATATTATGAAATCATTGACCTAATGTATCTGGCAAGCTTTAACACTAGAAGTCCCAGAAATTTCGAGCTCCCACCTGAAATCCCGAAAGAGGGTCAAATGACCCCTGATCTAAACTGAATAGAACTAACTAGAAACTAAATAGCTAAACTCAATGGAAAACAACAACCTCCTGTGGTACGACAGTAATGGCCTTAATCACAGAACAAAAAAATGGTGATTATAGGATGTTAGCTAAAATCCTTCAGGTCATTCGACCCGTCTCTGGGTTCCAAGGGTAGAAATGTTAAATGACCCCTTTCTGTGACTTTTAGTGTTAAATAAGTTTTTCAATCAAACTTGTATATCCACTGACAGTAAGCAGATATAGTATCTTGAAAGTAGTGAAGAAATTAAAGAAATCATATTATTATTGTTTTGAAAATGTAAATTACTCAATGAAGAACGAATAAAACAGAGGGCAAGCACTTTAAATTTAATGTTATTGTTTCTGGATAGTAAAATGTCTCAGGCTTACAAACCTAAATTTTCAGCTCATTTAAATGAACACCTTCAACATTTCAGCGAAGTGTTAACACAGTAGTAAAATCCAGCCAGCCTGAAAGTTTAGAAATAATTATGCACCAAAAATGTTCCATTTTCTATTATAACGATGAAACAACAGTGTAAACTGACAATGCAGAAAACACTTCCCAGCATGTTAAAAGGAAGTCATGTGTTAGAATCACCCAGGGATTGAGAGACCCAGACTCATAAATGAAATACAAAAGCTTGAGTCACTCTAAATATATTTTGTTTTTCCACACCTCATCATCTGTAGCTGAAACAGTCATGAAACCTGTCTCCCAAATGTATGGGCTGGCTGTGTTCTACAAGGATGCCTGCTGTGATTAGATGTCAGGATCACAGTGTGCCAGCTTCTCCAACACAAGATACCGCTGCTTGCCACTGAAGTGAGACCTCCACCATTCCGGGTCCTGACTCCTCAATATTATAGGCACAAAGAAAAGGGAATTCAAAAGCTAAGTCATACAACACTATGATATATACACAAAAGAATATTTCTAGATTTCAGCTTACTAATCTGACTTAGCTGCACAAATTCTAATGTGTTTCCCAGTAAGTATTTAAAAACCTTATTAAAAATATTATAAAAAAGTGCAAACTGACTAAACACAGCTCTTTTATAAACTTTTAAATTATAATGAAATAAATACAATAATTGAAATACCAAAGAAATTGTTTAACTCATTCTCATCCTAAGCAATATCAATTTTCTTCTATTTGTTTTTAACTTTTTTTTTCAGATCTTATAGTCCTATGAATGTGTGTTTTATTGCAGAATGAATGGTAGTTTTAAATTTCACCCAAAAACCCAAAAATGTCTCAGAAAAATATGTTGGCACCCTAAACTTAATATTTGATTGCACACTATTTGGAATATATAACTGCAATCACTTCCTGTAACCACTAACAAGCTTCTTACACTTCTCAACTGAAATTTTGGACTACTGTTCTTTTGCAACTACTCAGGCGTCTCATATTTGAAGCGCGCCTTCTCCAAGCAACAGTTTTAAGATCTCTGCGCAGATGTTCAATGAGACTCTGATCTGGATTCATAGCCGGCCATTTCAGACCTCTCTGATATGAGCTGGTAACTGTGGACGATCACAAAAAATCCTATTAATCAGGAAAAAACAAAAGCCACAAGAGTAGTTGGAAGCTAAGCTGACTGCAATCCCCTATCTATTGGACAACACTAGAAGTAGCAGTGGGATGTTCCTAACACACCTAGACACCTCGTCACTGCCTGAAAAACTTGCTACACCTCAAAGATAGAAATGAGGAAGCCTAACTTTCTCAGAGCAGTCCCCAAAGGAATATCAAGCCCCCAACATGTAGTGACGGTGATGTAAGAAAACACAATGCACAGATAGAAAATATAGATTTGCAAAGGTGAGGCCCGACTTATTTGACACAACAGGACAGGAAAGATAACTGATTGCGGTCAGCAAAAAAACAGCAAAAAATACCAAACTCCTGATAGAAAAAAGGCCCTATGACCAAACGGTCTTTCCCCCACTATATCAGGTACTCTTGTGCCAGACACTTTGAACAGAACTGCAGATACAATGGGAAGAAATAAAAAATCACAAAACAAATAATATTCTAAAATGCAAATCATCCAACTCAGAACAGGGAAAAACTCCCTTTCTTACTGAAGGAACTGCCCTGCTTAAATAGTAGAGAGCCAGATCCTCATATACAAGAAAACAAACACAGAACAAAATGGAGAAAAAACCCCACAAACACCCGTAGGTGCAAAACCAGAAATTAACCAAAGAAAACCTGCAGACTTATCTGGAGTGAATTCTGGCACAAGATAAATTGAGGAAATTGAAGGACAAACTCCAAGCAATCTTCAGAGGTAGAAGGAAACATTTATCACCGGCGGCAGCTAAGCAGAAACTACTCTCCTATATACACCAGGCTGGTCAGTAATAGGATTTCCAGGATTACCAATTAATACCAACACCTGTTTGAGTCACAGATTCAAACAGCTTCATTACCATTCCTGGCCACCAGAAGGCGCTCCAAACCAGCACCCACTTGAATGACATTCACAACACCTCTCCATCCTTTTGTTTCCCATCCATTTCTGGGTTCTTATTGAAGTATGTTTGGGGGTCATTGCCCTTCTGCAAGAAACATGACCTAGGATACTGGGAACTACATTGTGATTTAACATCCTTTGGTAATTTTCAGATTTCATTATGCCTTGCACACAGTCAGGGCACGAAGTACTCGAGGAAGCAAAGCAACTCCAAAACATCTTTGAATTTCCACCATATTTGACTGTTGGTACTGTGTTCTTTTATTTGCAGGCCTCATTCAATTTTCAGTAAACAATAGAAAGATGTGCTTTACCAAAAAGCTGGAAATTGGTCTCATCTGTCCACAAGATGCTCTCCAAGAAGAATGTTGACTTTCTCACCTACAGTTTGGCAAACTGCAATCTAGCTTTTTTATGTCTATGTGTCAGTAGTCGGGTCCTCAAGAGTCTCCTGCCATAGTGTTTCATTTCATTTAAATGTCGACGGATAGTTTGTGTTGACACTGATTCACTCTGAGCCTGTAGGACAACTTGAATTTCTATGGCGTTTGGGATGCTTATCCACCATCTGGACTATTCTTTATTGCAAACTTTTATAAATTTTCTCTGCCATCCACTTCCAGGGTGATTAGCTAACATGGCTATGATTGTAAACTTCTTCATTATGTTGTATACCATGGAAAAAGAAACATCAAGATCCTTGGAGATGGAACTGTAACCTTGAGATTGTTTATATTTTTTAATCATTTGGATCTCAAGTCATCTTTGTGTTCCATGCTTAGTGTAATACACAGAGACATATAATACAAAGAGTCAACTTCTCCCCTTATTATCTGGTTTCAGTTGTGATTTTCATATTGCCCACACCTGTTACTTGTCACATGTGAGATTGAACAAGTATCACATGGTTGAAACAAAGTTGATTACCCACAATTTTGTGTTGCCCATGTTAGGGGTTTTGTGTGCAATTTTGTAAAAAAACAAAACAAAACAATTTCTCAGTTGTGTTTTTGTGTTGTTCCAAAACACAAAGGGAATACATGAGTAATAACATGTATAATTGTAATAAATTTTAATACATTTCTGAGATAAATACTTCTTTCTCTGGAACAATTTGATGGGTGTCCACACTTTCTCCTATGACTGTAATTAAATATATTTCAATAGTTCACATGGTTTTTGGAAATGGCCCAGCTTTTACAATATAGTACAGGACAACATCCAACTTCAGCTATTTGCATATAAAGCAGATTTAATTCTTCTTTTGAATCTAAAGTCAATCTAATTATGCAGATATAAATGCCTATTTTTGTTAGTGTCCCCGCCTTATGCAGAACTCTGAGTCTCCATGACATAAACATATCTCCACATATTTTGATCATTCAGTCATGCTATCATCCATCTGTCCCCTACTCATTACCAAAATATTTATATACTCGTAAGAGGTAAGTAGCAGCAAAGTGACTGTAGGATAAGATTACACTAAGATTGCAGTCTGATACTTTGGAGACACAAGCTTTTCTCTCTCTTTAAGGGTTTTTCTGAAAATGTTTGTATAAAAAATAAACTAAATATACATATAAATATTAATATTTATTTCTATATACTTTTATTTAGCAAAAAGGTATGCTTTATCTAGTGCCCTCTGTCAGGATTTTCAAGATGGCAGCTGCCATCTAGCAGTGTGCTCCCATCCTAGAGATCAGAAGACACACAGAATGATGGGCTTCATAAAGAGCATCTCCTCTAGAGATACATCAGGTTGGCGCAAAGTACATTTCTCTGTTTAGTCTACCTGACTGGACACTGAGTGGAGTGGATTAAAGGAGAAGATAAACACCTTTCTTTGGCTGATTGAGAATGAAAATCCATCTCTGTGAGCCTGACAGTTTTAGAGCAGTGCAGAGAGTATGTCTGTCTTGCTCTTCACACAGTCTGTCCTAGGACGGGTGTATACTGCTAGATGAAGGTGGCCACTGTTAAATTTTGACAGAGAGCACTACATAAAGGATACCTTTTTGCTAAATAAAAGTATTTTTTAAAAATGATTAATATTTAAAAGTATTTTATTTATTTAATAATATTTCTCAGAAAACCCTTTTAAGTAGAAAGCATAAAATATTTCATTTTATTATGAATTGCCCTGTGCCTGAAGGGTGAAGAATTTTACAAAGATAAAATAAACACACAAAAAAAGAATATTTTTGTCACTTTTCACCCCATAGCACTTGTCCTATTATAAAATATTTTGTATTAGTTTTGCAAAAAATACAATATTTATTCCTACAAAATGTAACTCTTTTTATCATAGGAAAATTGCATTGACTATTAGTCTTGTTAAATATATTTTTGGATGCTGCAATAAATAATATGTTATGTAGAATTAAGTAGGGACTCCTGACTTATTTTGATGATTTTGAATTAGAATTGCAGGTGGATCCTAATGATAATAATCACAAGAGGAACTGAGCTATCACCAGTCTGCCAATTTATGTCACACTGAATGGTAAAATACTGGGAATTAAACCGAGTGAGTGACAATAATCCTAATTTAAGAATGCTTTATAGCAATTGTCTTTTCTGAGCTGTGATAACGTCACACATGCCCACTGCCCCCTGCTTTGAAAGAAGGAAACAACAATTAAAGAGACCGTTTTCAAACTAAATTAATCTTTAATTACATCAGATAGAACATATTTGAAATAAGATATTTTCACATTTTATTTTAAATTGAACATGATCTAAGGGTGTATTTACAAATTTAAATGATTAGAATCAAACATTCTTTGGAATGTTGGTTTGACAATAATTAGTAAGTGTTAACATGCTGCTAATTACCTGATAAAGAAGCAATAATCTTTCTGCTAAAAATGACTTATAAGCTTCCTTAAAAATCATCACTCCTGGAAGCTCATGTCCTGTTTAGACATATAACTATTTGTGGTCATTTAACAGTCCCAATCGCATAATGTAAGCACGGACTTGTGAAAACTAATTTATGTGCCAGGAATAGGGAAATATAGTAAACTAGCTGTAGTACCCGGCGTTGCCCGGGATAGTAACTGTCACTGTCTCCCTCCCAGTCTCTGTCTGTGTGTCGCTGTCTGTCTGTCTCTTTCCTTGTCTGTCTGTGTCTATATCTCTATCTGTCTGTTTCTATCTCTCTGTATGTCTTTCTATCAGTCTATGTGTCTCTATCTCTGTGTCTGTCTATCTCTTTCTATCTCTGTCTGTCTCAATGTGTGAGTCTGTCTGTCTCTCTCTTTCCCCTTCTGTCTCTTTCCCCATCTGTCTCTTTCCCCATCTGTCTCTTGCCCTTTCTGTCTCTTGCCCCGTCTGTCTCTTTCCCCATCTGTATCTTTCCAGGTCTGTCTGTTTCCACATCTGTCTCTATCCCCATCTGTCTCTTTCCCTGTCTGTCTTTGTCTGTCTCTCTGTCTGTCTCTTTCCCCATCTGTCTCTTTCCAGGTCTGTTTCTTTCCCTGTCTGTCTCTTTCCCTGTCTGTCTCTTTCCTCGTCTGTCTCTTTCCCCGTCTGTCTTTTTCCCCGTCTCTCTTTCTCTGTTTGTCTCTTTTAAGGTCTGTCTCTTTCAACGTCTGTCTCTTTCCCTGTCTGCCTGTCTTTGTCAGTCTCTTTCTTTGTCTGTCTCTATCTCTCTGTTTCTTTCCCCATCTGTCTCTTTCCAGGTCTGTCTCTTTCCCAGGCCTGTCTCTTTCCGAGGTTTGTCTCCCCGTCTCCTTTCCAGTCTATTTCCCTGTCGTTTTCCATCTCTTTGTCTGTGTCTTTTGCTGTCTGTTTCTTTCCCTGTCTGCCTGTCTCTGTCTGTCTCTTTCCCCGTCTGTCTCTATCCAGGTCTGTCTCTTTACCCATCTGTCTTTGTCTGTCTCTCTGTCTGTCTCCTTCCCTGTTTGCCTGTCTCTGTCCCTGTCTGCCTGTCTCTGTCTGCCTTTCTGTCTCTTTCCCCGTCTGTCTCTTTACCTGTCTGTCTCTTTTCCCATCTGTCTCTTTCCCCATCTGTCTCTTTCCACGTGTGTCTCTGTCTTTCTCTTTCTGACTCTTTCCCCATTTGCCTCTCTTTGTCTACCGCCTGTCTATGTCTGTCTCTCTGTCTGTCTTTCTTTTTTTCTCTCTGTCTCTTTCCCTGTCTGTCTCTGTCTGTTTCTCTCTCTGTCTGTCAATTTATAGATTCTTTCTTTAAATAATGCAATGTAACCATTTTTTAGGAAATTCATCTTTCCCCTGTTCTAATATTGTTTTTTTCTGTTCCTGCAATATTAACCCTAGAACGCATACCTGGGACCTCGCAGGCCTGCTAGGTCATTTGTTTTTTATGGTAGATTGAATTGCTTGCGCGTTCTAGGGTTAAAAATTATTTTTGGTACTTTATGCCATTTTTTCTATTCAATTTAACACAGCCTTTTCATTTTTTGGGTTGATATCTATATGACAGTGTCTCCATGCATATACAGTAATGGCTGAAAATTTTAGTACCCCTGAAATTGTTCCCAAAAAAGTATTACTTCTTTCAGAAAATGTTCGTAATTACCGTATTTTTCGGACTATAAGACGCACCGGACTATAAGACGCACCCTGGTTTTAGAGGAGGAAAATGGGAAAATAAAACTTTAAGCAAAAAATGTGGTCATGACACACTGTTATGGGGCGAGGATCTGCTGCTGACACTGTTATGGGGGTAATGTCCCCAAATTCTCTACTAAGGTACCCCATCCTGGTAATGATCCTTCTGCCTTGTATATGATCCTGCTATAAACCCCCATCCAGCCTGTTCACATACCCCCCCATCCAGCCTGTTCACATACCCCCCCCATCCAGCCTGTTCACATACCCCCCCCATCCAGCCTGTTCACATACCCCCCCATCCAGCCTGTTCACATACCCCCCCATCCAGCCTGTTCACATACCCCCCCCATCCAGCCTGTTCACATACCCCCCCCCCATCCAGCCTGTTCACATACCCCCCCATCCAGCCTGTTCACATACCCCCCCCATCCAGCCTGTTCACATACCCCCCCCATCTAGCCTGTTCACATACCCCCCCATCCAGCCTGTTCCCATACCCCCCCCATCCAGCCTGTTCACATACCCCCCCATCCAGCCTGTTCACATACCCCCCCCATCCAGCCTGTTCACATACCCCCCCCATCCAGCCTGTTCACATACCCCCCCCCATCCAGCCTGTTCACATACCCCCCCATCCAGCCTGTTCACATACCCCCCCCATCCAGCCTGTTCACATACCCCCCCCATCTAGCCTGTTCACATACCCCCCCATCCAGCCTGTTCACATACCCCCCCCATCCAGCCTGTTCACATACCCCCCCCATCTAGCCTGTTCACATACCCCCCCATCCAGCCTGTTCCCATACCCCCCCATCCAGCCTGTTCACGTACCCCCCCATCCAGCCTGTTCACATACCCCCCCATCCAACCTGTTCACATACCCCCCCCATCCAGCCTGTTCACATACCCCCCCATCCAGCCTGTTCACATACCCCCCCTCATCCAGCCTGTTCACATACCCCCCCATCCAGCCTGTTCACATACCCCCCCCCCATCCTGCTATATGCCCCCATCGTGCTCATATATCATCCTGGTATATGGCCTGTATCCTATAGCACAGAGAAAAAAATAAACGTTTATACTCACCTTTTCCTCACTCCCTGCAGCACCGATCATATCTTCCTCTCTGGCACACTGACCTGTGTGTGTGGAGCCGTTCCCCTGCTTCATCGCGATGTCTTCCTGTCTGTGCCGATCAGCTGACCGGCTCAGCACAGATCAGGTGACCGGCACAGACAGGAAGACGCGATGCTGCAGGGGGCGGCTCCACACACGGGGACGGGTGAGTGTACTGATTCACTGCACCCCGCGCTGGTAATGACGCGTGGGGGGCAGTGAATACAGCCACACATGATCACTCCAGGCTGTAATTGCCAGGGGTGATCATGCGGCCGGCTCTTTGCTATGCGCGCGTCCCCGCTCGTCCTCCCGCACACCTGTCAGTGCCGGCTTCAGCGCTGAGAGATGGGCGGGAGGATGGGCGTGCATATGTAATGAGCGGGCACACGTGGTCACGAGCAGGCTGCTATAGTAGCCTGCTCGTGTCCCCGATGACCCGCTCCACCACAGCACCCTCGTTCCCGGCCGCAGCCCTATAGTCAGACCATAAGACTCACCCCCAACTTTCCCCCAACATTTGGGGGAAAAAAAGTGCGTCTTATGGTCCGAAAAATATGGTACATGTTTTGTAATATGCATGTTTATCTCCTTTGTGTGTATTGGAACAACATAAAAAAAATGGAGAAAAATAACCAAATTGGAGATAATTTCATGCAAAACTCCAAAAATGGGCAACACAAAATTGTTGACATCTTTCCAAAATTGGGATTAAAAAAACTTTGTTTCAAGCATGTGATGCTCATTCAAACACCTGAAGACAGGAGAAAAAGAGTTGCTGTAACAGCAACTCTTTTTCTCCTGTCTTAATTTGCCCCAATTTTACTGATGGTGATCCCAATAGGGGAAAGGTGCCCCCTTATTCTATAAATCATTCAAACACCTATGGCAAGTAACAGGTGTGAGTAATATGAAGATAACACCTGAAATCAGATAAAAAAGGGAGATGTTGACTCAATCTTTGCATTCTGTATCTAGGTGTGCCACACTAAGCATGAAGAACAGAACGGAGATGAAAATTGTCTGGAGAAATAAAATTGTTAAAAATTATCAACAATCTCAAGGTTATAAATCCATCTTTAGAGATCTTGATGTTCCTTTGTACATGGTGCACAACATAGGCAAGAAGGTGAGTCAGTTTTTTAGTGCTGTCTCCTATTTTGGTGGTGTAGTTGATAAATTGAAGACCTTAAAGGTTTTCTCCAGTCTTAAATGACAAGTCTGCAGTCACTCTGTGTGACTGCAGACCTGTAAAATGTCACATTGCATACACTGCATGCTTTGACCATTCTCTAGTGACAGCACTGGGAATGGTGGTTTTGTGACTACAAGCATGTGATAGGCCTGTTCGCAGCCATAATCTGAGTAGCCTGTTGCCATCCTTGTGCAAGACAAGTGTATTCAGCACCAGAAACTCTTCAGTCAGATTCTGGATGGGAGTATGCATATTTCATACTCATGGCCATGTGACTACCATTCCCAGAACTGACTTCATGACTAACCTCTTTAGCAATAGTAGTAGAATGTTAAAATGGATATGTCATAAATGCAAGAGTAGCTAATAATTGGTCTTATTTAATGTCACGGTCATCTCCCTGCTGTTTTGAGACTAGTGACAGCCTTAGGACTGGAGTCTCCCATCTCCATCTTGACTCCTTTCCTTTGGCATCTCATGAGTTAATTTCAGTTTTGTTGCTAGCAGCTCTGAGTACTGCAGGTCAGCTGTTGCTGCTTTGGCCCCATGCCCATTTAGGTTAAATACTGGAGCCTTCCCAGCAAACCTTGCTGCTGTTAGAATTATTTCTACTTTTGCCAGCCTGGTGAAAGGAATTGCTGAGGTTTTGTCCTGTGCCATCCACCTATTACTTTGGAGTCCATCTTCTATGATGAAGCTTGGTGTTTTCTATCCTTCAGTTTATTCCCTATCTGTCTTTCCTTTCCCTCAGTGTTTATTAGTTTAGTGGGAAATCTAGTGTACTCATCGGCCTACACACTTGACGGGGTTAGTTTAAGGGGAGATGAGGCACCCAGGTATCCTGCTCTCCGACAGGTTGAAAGAACCTGTATAGGGATGCTAAGGCGCTCAGGAGTCAGCTTGAGGTGAGTGCAGGAGGTGCCCCTCACTCCTCTCTGTAGCAGCAGGGACCTCCGTTGTATCGTATCCCCGATATTTCCCCTTTCTGTGGTGTTTTTTGGTAGTGCATCAGACGCCTGTTGGTCTGATTGCGTGTGTCATGTGTTATATACAGGCATCTTCTACTCCGTGTCTGATATTTACTTCATGCTGCTCCCCTGTGTATTCCTCTTTTTTTTTTAAATCCTCATATGGTTCCAATGATAGGGGCCTGTTTATTTTGTGCTTTTTTTTATAGTCTTAAGAAAGGAATCACTGCTCACAGAATCCGTTAATGGTGGGTCTTTAGGCTGCTCTACATTGTTACACTGTAAGCCGTCCCCCTTGAAAAGACTACAAAATAAAAAGGCCCATTCCTCTGGAAATTTTATAAAGAAAGGAATTTTCAAGCTCACCTCCCATTTACTTGTTCAGGAGAAAATCACAAGGATCCAGCACGTAACTCCTCGGGTGCAGAAAGCTCACAGTTTAAGCAAGAATACAAAATCCAGCGGATCCAGGTATGGGTAAATTCATTAAAATTCACTGTTTATTGTTCCATTAAAACATTTTTTCAAGGTCACAGATGTTCCACAGAGTTACAGATCGAGTCATCCGACGCGTTTCGACATAACTTGTAGTTATACTGTCTTATTTATGGATGAATCCATGAATAAGACAGTATAACTACAAGTTATGTCGAAACGCTTCAGATGACTCGATCTGTAACTCTGTGGAACATCTGTGACCTTGAAAAAATGTTTTAATGGAACAATAAAGAGTGAGTTTTAATGAATTTACCCATACCTGGATCCGCTGGATTTTGTATTCTTGCTTATTCCTCTGGAAAGGTATAGCATATTTAAAAGACATAAATCATGGAATAATCTAGAGAGCAGTGGAGATAAAATTGGAGAAAAAAATGATGATGTATTGTATTGTGATTCAAGACAAGGGCAACAAACTACTGTAAACCTGATAAAGGCGTGTGTCAAGCAATGGCTCTGAACAGTAATTACTGACTTGTATGCTACGTACTGAACATCTATAAAAATATATATTTTATTTTAGCTGATAAAAAAACTGTCTAACTTCAAGATTATTTTAACAAGTCAGAAAGTTATGGCTCCCACTCTGCTCTATCAGCCAAAAGTAACACTTTAACTACAAACTTACACTGCTCTTAATAGAATATATGTAAGCAAAGCAATTAATAATTCAAAGGTAGAAGTAATGAATAAAAATATTGTACTGTTTTTGCTGTAAAAGAAAAATAAATGATTATAGAAAATGAAATTATGTGAATCTCAAAGCATTGCAATGCAACAGAAAGTAATAGAAAAGTCAGCATGTTTCAGATTATTTATTTTTCGTGAGCCACTGTAATCTGTTGGAGACAAAATTGCAAGGGCCCATTTATTGGAACAGATACATTATCATACACAAATGCAGTTTTCCAGCTATAATTGAAATAGTGAATTCCATGATGTTGTAAAGCAACATTTTATAATGGAAAGTGCTGCATTATTTTTAGACAAACAGTGCATGACAGTTCTTATCTAAAGGGGATAAAATTCTCTACTTTATAAATCACATTAATATGTTTGAGCAGAGACAGCAAATGACTTTTAAATGACCTTTATCAATATCAGTGACATCATTGGCACCTTCGTTGTACATTCCAATTTGTTATATTATTTAATTCCTTGTGATTTCTTCATATTCTGCTACAAGTTTACTTTTTCCCTTCTTGCAATGCTCATCTCCATGCCAACAAAAATAAAGGAATCTTTTTACTGAGGTTGCTATAGTACCAGAGGGAAAAAATATAATGCAGGAGCTGTAGGTCTTCAAAGTCATTTTAATACAATTATATTTTTCGTGTTGTTTTTCATGTAGCAGAAGCTGTTTTAACCTATTAGTGAATATGAATATTCCATATTTTTCACTTTATAAGACATATCGGATTATAAGACGCACCCCAAATTTAGAGATAAAAAAAGGTAAAAAAAAATGGAGTCTGTCTTATAGTGGTGGCAGCGGCGGGTCAGTGGTTGTAGTGGCGGCGGGTCAGTGGTTGTAGTGACGGAGGGTCAGTGTTGACAGTGGCATGTCAGTGGTGACAGCAGCGGCAGTGGGTCAGTGGTGGCAGTGGAAGCTGCGGTGGTTGTCTGGTGGAGCAGGCCGATGCGGTGAGTGTCCCAATCTGTCTGCATTCTGGGCTTCAAAGTATTGGTGCCCGGAGCGGCGCGTGCGCAGATGGAGCTCTCATCCAAGTGATCATTCTGCACACGCGCTGATTCCCAGTGCCATCATTTGAAGCTGGGACAGCTGACAAACTAGGACACCCGCTGCACAGCCACCGCAGTCCGCACAGCCACCCGGCCACTGGCCTGGCCACACAGAGTGAGTGGCACCCAGCAGGCCGCCCGTCCGCCTACCCACACAGAGAGGCAGCCGGCCGCCGGCACCAAAAGGCACCCGGCCGCCCGCACGCACCTGGCCGCCCACACACAGAGCCGCAAGACAGCCCCTGGTCAATTCACTTCCCGGTAAGCTATATTCGAATTTTAAGAGGCATCCTTCATTTTCCTCCCAAATTTTTGGGAGGGGAAGTGCGTCTTATAATCCAAAAAATAAGGTGCATATATATATATATATATATATATATATATATACATATATATATACTAGTGATGTGCTAGCACTAAAATGCTAAAGTACTGTAATGAGCTCTACTCGAGTACAGAGTATAATGGAAGTCAATGGGAAACTTGTGCATTTTTCTGGAAGACCCTAACTGGAGAGCTGGGGGCCAGGGAAAGCACCAAAATGGATGGAAACACCCCTGAGATAGAGTGGGAACAGCATGTGGAAGACGCCTGGAGCATTACTGACTCCCAGGTAGCTGGTGGAAACAATGTTGCCAACAATGAGTATTAGGCCATGTGCGCACTAGAAAAGTGATTTTTCTCAAGAAAATTTCTTGAGAAACTTCTGGGAGTTGAAGATTACTGCACCTGTGGTAAAAAACCGCACCAAAACCGCGGGAAAAACGCATGCGCTTTTCCCGCGGTTTTGCCGTGGTTTTACCACGGTTTTGCCGCGGTTTTTCAGCAGGTTGGTCCCTGCGTTTTTTTTATAGATAATAGATAATCGATAGACAGACAGATAATGGATAGAGGGAAAGATGGATAGATAAATAGATAGAGAGATAGAGAGATAAATAGATGAGAAAGACAAATATAATGTCCTACCTCCCTGCATTTTCTAAGCTGGCACCCTTTAGTGACTTTCATGGGGCACTAAATGGTGCCTAGCCTTGTATTTAGCCATAAAATAAATAAATAATTAATTAAAAAAGAAATGACGTGAGGTCCCCCCATCTTTTGTAGCCAACTAGGGTAAAGCAGATGGCTGCAGCCTGCAAACCACAGCTGGCAGCTTCACCTTGGCTGGTAATCCAAAACAGAGGGAACCCCATGCTGTTATTTTACATTAAATAAATAATTTAAAACAAAAAAAACGTGGGGTCCCCCCCAAATTGGATCACCAGCCAAGGTAAAGCGGACAGCTGTGGTCTGGTATTCTCAGACTAAAGAGGTCCACTGTTATTGGACACTCCCCAGCCTAAAAATAGCAGGCCGCAGCTGCCCCAGAAGTGGCACATCCATTAGACATGCCAATCCTGGCGCTTCAACCCAACTCATCCCGTTGCCCTGGTGCGTTGGCAAACGAGGTAATATATGCGGTTGATGCCAGATGTGTAATATCATCTGGCATCAAGCCCTGGGGTTCGTGATGTCACGCGTCTATCAGATACCCGACATCACCAACCCAGTCAGTAGGAAATAAAAAATAGATAACAAAAGTTTTATTTGAAAAATCACTCCACAAAACATTCCCTCTTTCACCAATTTATTGAAGAGAACAATCAATTCCACGTCCGGCGTAATCCAATAAAAAGGGGGGGTCACACAGCGATCCATACCATAGTCACTGTCTCAGTCAATGAAGAACAGAATGTTCCCCATTGGCTGGGAGAGCAATGCAGTGACCTGAGCTAACATCAATAGCCCAGGTCACTGCAGGGGATAACGAGCGCTGCTGTCAGGAGGATAGATGAGATCATTACCTACTGTGATCATCTCCTGTACTGCTGACGTCAGCGCTGTCACTGACTTCTATGCCCACCGCTTTGTCAGCAGTATCGCGAGAGCCTGTGACATCACCGCTAGTGACAGTCTCGGGCCGCTCGTGAGACGAGCATAGACAGCAGTGATCGCGGTGACGTCAGGAGGCAGGAGATCGTCACAGCAGGTAATGATCTCATCTCACCTCCTGACAGCAGTGCTCAGCATCCCCGCGGCTGCACGCACTGCTGTGTGTCAGTGTCTGCCAGCACTGCAGGGTGACAAGCTGTTGACACTGCGGGCAGACACTGACACTGCAGCAGCCGTGGGGCTGCAGCAGGACACAGACTGCACGGGCAATTGGAGGTCGCACGGAAGTGCTTCTGTGCGGCATCCAGGGAGTGTGACGTGTGTGTTTACTCTGCTCTGCTTCCTCTTCTGTCATAATGACATCACTTCCCGCAAAACCACAGGCAGCGATGAACATTACCGAAGGAAAATCGCGGGTTTACCGGGGGTATACCGCACATCATTTGATACCTGCGGTATATCCCCGGTATTTCGCGATTACATTACAGTGAATGGAGTGAAATACTGGGGGTATACCGCAGGTACCTGCGGAAACGAAGTGACATGCCCATTTTCTCAACAAATTTTCTCAAGAAATTCTTCAGAAAGAATTTTCTTGAGAAAAAAACGCAGTGTGCGCACAGCTATTTTTTTTTTCATAGATTTTGCTGGGAAATGTCTGCAGAAAGATTACAAACATTTCTTAAGAATTTTCCGCAGCAAAAACGCGGGTAAATCCACGGGTAAAAATGCCTAGTGAGCACAGGGCCTTACATTGCTTTTACAGGCGGACAATAAAATATACAAAGCTGAAGATAAAATGGATTTTACAGGAAAAAAAATTTAGGAAGTATTCTTTGCTGTATAGTGGCTTGTATAAGGCAAGACTAAAAAGAGAAAAAACAAATAAAATGTTTTCTCAACCCCTTAATAGCTGGACCTTCTCTCACCATATTTCACCGCAGCCTATGACTACAGAAGGAAACATAGTAACGGGTAAAATTAAACTACACCCACCAGGAGTCGACAGTGAATGTAATTTTAACATTTTCCTAGCTTATATGGGCATGTGAGCAGCGAATATTCATTTAAATAAATAAAAGTGAAATTAATATTCACTGCTCCCCATCCCATAATCCTGGCTTCCTGTTGACACCAAGGTCAGTGATAGTAAATGACTCTGAAGAGTTTTACTAACGCTGATGCAGACTATTAGAGGTGGGTAGGATTATGGGTGTGGGGAAGAGTGAATATTCATTTTGGATCAGCTGATGTCTCGTTCTTGTGACTAGAGGTTCATGGCAGTGACGTCATGCGCTTTCCGTCCCTTATACGCCAAAGTCAGTTGTCGGCATCAGACGGGGTCGCCACGCACTTGTGGAGCAGACAGAAGGTGAGTAAAATTGTTTATTTTTTGGGTGTGTTAAAAAAGCCACAAACGGGAGGCATATGTACAAGGAGGGGCCCATAATGGGGGAAAGATATGGATGGGGGATATATATACCTGGATAGGGAATATATAAAAAGGCATGAGAAAGATATATAACAGGATGTGCCCAGGATGAGGGATATATATATATACCAGGATGGGGGACATAAATATCTAGATAAGGATATATATACCAGGATGAGGGACATACAGTATATACCATGATAGAGAACATATACAGTATATCAGGATGGGCCAAGAACAGGGGTAATATATCCCCAGATGATGGACATATATACAAAGAAGTGGGATATGTATACAACGATTGATCCAGGATGGGTGACATACAGATATATACCAATATAGCAAATAGGCCCATAATGTGGGGTCCATATATACAAAGATGGGGTACATATGTATCAGGATGTGCCAAGTATGGGGAAAATATATACCAGCAGGGGGACATATGTACCAGAAAGGGGGACATACAGCATATACCAGAATGGGTACCGGAATGGGGTTAAATATACTAATATACCAGGATAGGCCCATGAAGGGGGACATATATACCAGGATGGGAGACATATATAACAGGATGACCCGAAGGTTGGCTAGTATATATATATATATATATATATATATATATATATATATATATATATATATATATATACATATATATACTAGGATAGGGAACATATATTCCAGGATGGAACCAGGATGGAGAACATACATCAGGATTGGCCCAATGTTAGCAGCAGATCCCCAATAACAGTGTCAGCAGTAGATCCCCTCCACAACAGTGCATCATGAGCTCATTTTTTGCTTCAACATATTATTCCCTAGATTCCTCCTATAAAACAGGTGCATCTTATGGTCTGGTGCATACAATTCTATTCATACAGTCTACCATGACTATCAATCTAGTAGATTTTTCATTTCTATTCATATACCACTTCCGCACCCTAATTTTCTCTGGAAATTCCCTTAACAATGCCAAACAGATGAAAAAATAAATAAAATATGGATGTAGACATAGGAACCCCCTGATTGTCTACAGTCAAAGTTATTCTGTCAAATTGATTGTGAAATACCATTGTTTCTTACTTTTTTTTCTTCACTATTCCTTTGTATCCATTTTGAACACACTCAAACCATTTCTTCATTCCTCGTTTCTCTTGTCTCATCTATTTTATTAATATTATTGCCATTATTACCTAGAACAGTAGCTTGGATACTGCTTCCTTATCCTATTCAGATATTTATATTTTCGTCATCTCAGTTCTCTCACATATTAATGAATCGCCAGGAATAACCTTATTAAATACAGAACTAATTGCTAATTGTTCCCAAGACCTCTCTCCAGAAACCCTTGACATCTTGGCATTCTGATAAACATATAAAACATATGAAACATTTTTCATGGAGCAACTTCACATCTTGGTCAAAAATAGAGATGAGTAAAGATGTTCAAAAATGTTTGGCAATTTCAAATTCAGCGCGAGCCTTGCCCATTCGGTTTCGTGTTTGGATCACTGAGCACTTTTGTCAAAAATCGGCAAAGATTGGCTTTGTTTAATTCATAAAAAAAATATATTGTTTGGATCCTCTGTCTAAAGATAGTTTAATATATGGTCTTGGTGTATAAGATGATGACACTACCTTACAGAGCGACATTTTCCTCATAAAGTGGCTGTGGTCATCTTTTAACCCTTTGCACTTGCTCTGAGCGTAAAACGGTGTTTCGATTCTGGAAACCCATTGTCACCGTAATGTATGGATAATGGGAATAAGCACATTATATTTAATTGATAAATCATGAGCATAATGTGGAGTATGGCAATAAATGACAGTTTTTGCATTATTGAGTGATCCAATGAGTAACAACTGGTTTTAATTTTAATATAATCCTGGTACATCAGGGCACTCTGTTATTCTGTATCTTTTTGACTCACTGGTGTTTGCCCTTGATGTTTGATAATGCTCCCCAAAAAATATAATGTGGTTTATAGGTATCTTTTAACTAGTGTAACGTGACGTAGCACGAACAGTTTGAATATACATTGTCTTGATCTGGTCCCCTAAAAAGAGCTGGAGAATGGTGTTTTAAATAAAAAATGACACTAAAGGAGCGGAGACAAACGGTCACGAGGTAGTCACATGATAACTAGAGATGAGCGAACCGGTCGCGGTTCGGCTCAAGGTTGGTTCGCCGAATGGACCTCCCGTTCGAGTTCGGTTCGTCGAACGTTCGACGAACCGAACTCGAACTGCATAGGAAACAATGGCAGGCAATCACAAACACAGAAAAACACCTAGAAAACACCCTCAAAGGTGTCCTAAAGGTGACAAACAACTCAAACACATTGGAAAGTGACAAGGACATATACTCATGCGAAAACAAAAGAGCTGGACAAGGAAAAAGAGTAGGACACACAGATATATGAGTATATGCAAGGAAACATCGATTCCATTATTGTGCAACTTGAGCCCTGCTCATTTTAGGCTTCCAATGTTGATAAATTGCCTGAGCTCGCCACGTACGTCTTGGGGATCTTGTCGTGTCCTGCAGCCAGCGTTCTCTCGGAACCTGTCTTCAGTGCTGCTGTGGGTCTGCTGGCAGATAAGCACACGTGTCTGTCCACTGACAATGTGGACATGGCTCTCAGAGGACTTTTCTTCCCCTGGGTCAGCCAGGGGACGGGAAAGGCACGCGTATTTTTGAGAGTGCTTCATGCAAAGCATCTTTTTCTTTTTCAAAAGGGGGCTCAACCGATGCCAGTCAAGTGGGGTGTGTGTGGCCCAGTTAGTGGCAACGAGGGAGACTGTGGTTGGAGTCCCCTCGCTGTGTTTCTAAAAGAACCAAGATGAACAAGTCATGGCTCTCAGAGGACTTTTCTTCCCCTGGGTCAGCCAGGGGACGGGAAAGGCACGCGTATTTTTGAGAGTGCTTCATGCAAAGCATCTTTTTCTTTTTCAAAAGGGGGCTCAACCGATGCCAGTCAAGTGGGGTGTGTGTGGCCCAGTTAGTGGCAACGAGGGAGACTGTGGTTGGAGTCCCCTCGCTGTGTTTCTAAAAGAACCAAGATGAACAAGTCATGGCTCTCAGAGGACTTTTCTTCCCCTGGGTCAGCCAGGGGACGGGAAAGGCACGCGTATTTTTGAGAGTGCTTCATGCAAAGCATCTTTTTCTTTTTCAAAAGGGGGCTCAACCGATGCCAGTCAAGTGGGGTGTGTGTGGCCCAGTTAGTGGCAACGAGGGAGACTGTGGTTGGAGTCCCCTCGCTGTGTTTCTAAAAGAACCAAGATGAACAAGTCATGGCTCTCAGAGGACTTTTCTTCCCCTGGGTCAGCCAGGGGACGGGAAAGGCACGCGAATTTTTGAGAGTGCTTCATGCAAAGCATCTTTTTCTTTTTCAAAAGGGGGCTCAACCGATGCCAGTCAAGTGGGGTGTGTGTGGCCCAGTTAGTGGCAACGAGGGAGACTGTGGTTGGAGTCCCCTCGCTGTGTTTTACATGCTTTTAGAAGGGCATGACATGGCTTGGAGGTTGACTTTCATCATATGCAAACTGTTGGCTACCAAAATGCTGCCTTTCCAACAACTGTGGTTATAGGCAATGAGGAACATACTGATGAAGATGAGACGCAGATACCCGATTGGGATGACAACTTAAATATTCGGTCAGGGCAAGAAGAAACTCGGTCTGAGGGGGAGGGGAGTGCAAACACAACAATTGATGATGAAGTTCTAGATCCCACCTACTGTCAACCCACAGTCAGACACTCGAGGAGGTCAATAGAGGCGGTGGAGGAGGATGCAACCGACGTCGAAGTAACCTGGCGCCTTCCTGGACACAGTCGGAGCACTGGTAGCACGTCTACAACTGCATCCTCAGCCACCACTCTGCCTCTGAGCATTATTCGGGGTGGATCAACAGGTCGCATGGCCTCTAAGCCTTGCCTAGCCTGGTCCTTTTTTGACATAAAAAAAGATCGGCCAAATTATGTGATCTGTAACATTTGGCATGGTTATCTTAGTAGAGGTCAAAACCTCAGCAGTTTGACAACTTCTTCCATGAATCGTCACATGAATAAATATCATATGGCCTGGTGGGAAGCTCACCGTGCTGCAATGCGGCCTAGTGGAGCCAACCATCCACCGCCTGCCCCTTCCAGGGCATCCGCGCGCTCGTCATCTTCTAGGACTGTGGGGACAGCTGTCACACCTGTTTTTCCACCCACAACTTCCACCACTGTAACCGCAACAGGCAGTTTGCTTGGTAGGTCGTCAGTTGGTTTGGAAGGGGAAACAAGTGAGTGTGTACAGCTCTCTCAGACATCGATAGCACCAACTTTGGATGAAGGCAACATCATGTCTCCGCCTGCACTTTCCTCACAAAGCTGCATTTTTCCAGGGACACCCTACTCAACACCGTCTACAGACAGCAGCCAGATCTCTGTCCCTCAGATGTGGTCAAATAAAAGGCCACTTACTGCGACCCATGACAAAGCTAAGTGGTTGACTCTATCCCTCTGTAAGCTGTTGGCTACCGAAATGCTGCCTTTACGCGTAGTGGACACACAGGATTTTACAGACCTTATGTCTGTCGCTGTGCCCCAGTACCAGATGCCCAATCACCACTGCTTCTCCAAGAAAAGCATGCCCGCGCTACACCAGCATGTCGCACACAACATCATCACCACTTCCTTGAGAAAATCTGTGTGCGACAGGGTGCATTTCAACACAGATACTTGGACCAGTAAGCATAGACAGGGTCATTACATGTCACTGACTGGGCACTGGCAAACTATGGTGAGAGATGGAGAAGGGTCTGCTGTACAAGTCTTGCCGTCCCCACGAGTTGTTTCAATCCTTGTTCTGTATGTAGAAGTTAATACACTGCTTCTGCCTCTTCAACCTCGTGTGGGTCCTCTACCTTGGCACAAACCCTGTGTGGTCAGGCCACCCTTCCTTGCAACTGCGCACAAGGACTACCACACACCTCCTTACTATGCTGGCAGCAGAGCTCAATGCCATCAGGCAGTCAAAGTTTTACTTTGAAATGTATGGGAAATGTGAGTCACACCGCTATTCCAGAGAATAGTAGTCAGGCAGGGTCAAAACATTAATTGAGGAACAGGAACAGAATGGGACGGCCAGGACTTAATCAGAAAACAAGCAGAGGTGAAATGCGTATCGGCCAACAAGGTACATAAACAGCAAGCAGGAAAAGTAGTCAGGTAACAAGCACACAAAATCATAAAACTGAACTAGGGGTAAAATTAACCAGAGGTTCATAGCTATGTCTGGCAGTGGTCTGCAGACAGGATGGGCATAAAAAAGGGTGTGGTGTCTTCCCATTGGTTGTAGCTGAATGATGGTATTTCATCTGTGAGATACCCACCAGCTACATTCAGCCAGAGATTCTGCATCTGTCAAGGTAATGCAGCCCAGTGGGTGAGCATAACCTGCGTCCACCTGCGCCGCTGGCATCGACTACTCTCCCATCATCAGCACTATTCATGAAAGGAACACGTTGTCACCTGGCAACCGGAGTACAAATTGACGGAGCGGACTACGTTGGTGACTTAACAGCCGTGTGCGGCAATGATGCAAACCTGGCTGTGGGCCATCGTCAGGGCAATGTGACACACGTGCCTTGTATGGCTCACATGTTGAACCGAATTCTCCAGCAATTTTTAAAACACCATCACGGCCTACATGGACTTGTGCAGCGGGCACGCTCACTATGTGCTCACTTCCATCGTGCGCACACAGCAGCTCAACAACTTTCATCACTCCGGAAGTCTTAGGGTCTGGCAGTTAAACGCCGGAAATGCGATGTTCCGACACGCAGGAATTGGAATCTGCACATGTTGCAGCATGTGTGGCAGCACCGCAGAGCCCTGCTGAAATACGGTAAGACATATAGCCTGGGATAACTTGATCCAGAGGTGGTGCAGATCACGCTGCTGGAGTGGTGTCAGATCAAGGACCTATGCACCCTGCTACACAGTTTTGAAATGTCGACGAAGATGTTTAGCACTGGCAATGTCATTCTCAGGGTGACAATTCTGGTCATCTACATGATGGAGCACACTGTAATTATTATTCAGAGTCAGGTGTTGGGACAAGAGGAAGGGGAGGAAGTACAGGAGGAGTCATATGCGGAAGGGATAACAAGATCTACGAGGTCCAGATGGTCAGCGGCACCTATGCGGCAGTCATGGTGAGGGAGAGGGATTAACAAGGGCGCATAGTATCAGCAAAAAGTGTTGATGAAAGTGCAGGAGCCCATGAAGAAATGGAGGACGAACTGGCGATCGGCATGGAAGACTCAGCAGATGAGTGAGAGCTTGCTCACATTTCGGTTGTGCGAGGTTGTGGGTAGAGGACAGAGGAAGTATGCACGATTCTCACCTCTCTGCCACCAACACACCAAGGACTTGGTCCTCCTGGATGCACAAGACACATGAGCGGATTCTTGCTGCACTACCTACAACATGACCCTCGGATTGTACGAATTCAAAGTAATCCAGAATACTGGGTTGCCACACTGTTAGATCCCCGGTACAAGACAAAATTTGCCGAACTAATTCCTGCCATAGAAATAGACGCACGTATACAGGAGTATCTGCAGAATGTGGTACGCAATCTTAGATCTACTTTTCCACTAAACACCAGTGCTGCACAGAGTGAATCTCAACGCTTTGTCATGGATAGGAGGAAATGGTCTTTTACTTGTCCACATCGGAGGGACCGAGGGATGGCTGCTGTGCTGAGATGGCGTTGAGTACGGTGTCCCTGCACAGTTGCACTTTTGGTCATATCCCAAAATGAGTTGGAAAAGGACAGATGCTGTTGGAAAGGGGAACAGGTGTGTTGGAAAGGGGAAAAAAAATTTGGTCCGTGGATTTGGTGGTTAAGCAACTGTAACATTTGCTGAAGAAACAACATCTGTTACAGTGGGACTGGCAGATTTGGATAAAGTGGTATATAATCTGTGACCGCTATATAACGAAAATTAATAAGAAAAGAAAGAGAAAGGTATATATCCCCATCAGCAGTCAGTGTCCACCGTGCTCCCAGTTGGAAAAGGAGAGGTTGGCAACTGGAAGGTTTGGTGGAGGATACAGAGCTGTGTGGCTATGAAACTAATAGTAGCCTGAACCGAGTTAGACGCCATTCGGATCTGGAGACTGTGAGCCCTGTTAGCGTCACAGGGTCCACATGCCCACCCAGCCCAGGAACTCCCTGTTAACAACACAGGGGCCATTGAGTACGCTGACCGTGTGCGTAGGGGCCACACCTGTGGACAGCAGGCGCATCAGCAGCAGCAGGCCTGTTAATGCCACTGGGCTGCACAAGCAGGACTGTTAGGACAGGAGCTGGTCTTAACCGTTCTGCGTTACCAACTGTGGTGGTGGCCTGCATCCACCACCCTATCCCTGCCTACATCTGGCCTAAAGCCGCAATGGGTTCAACACATGGAGGTGTGCTCTTTCGGAGCATAATAGAAGACTGTGCACCTCCTTGTTGGCTCCAGCCCCTTTGATAACCTGGGTCCGCCCCAAACCATGGTGAACCACAATGCACCTCCTATAGACAAAAGTAGAGTGACACGTCATGAGTGGCATAACTAGCGTCCTATTTGGAAACGCAACTTCAATGATGACCTCATGGCTGCCATGACCCAAACACCTCACCAGTCATCGTCTGACCATCAATAATGCGATGACAAGTCATAGGTGTGGGCCTCTGCAAGCCATTTGGGAGGACACCTGATGCCCTGTGGTCTATATGGGACCCCCACATCAGGGCCAGGGCCAAAGAGTTCATTACCGGACCTAGTCTCTGATGCAGGAAGTGCCTGAGCATGCTCAGTAGCATGATATACAGTCTCTGAAAAAAGACTATCAGCTTTAGCATGGTGTCTAGGCACAAAACAGGACTTAGACCCGGCACGGAATGCAAGCACCTGTGCAAAGAGGCTTTTCACACTTAGTGTGGGAGCATGCGCTGTATCCCGAAATGAAGACTTAGCGTCAGGAATGGCACAGTCAGGCTGAGCATACTCACTAGGCGAAACACTGTAATTATGCTGCAGCTGGGGTACATCGGCACACGCATGCGCACTTGCTGCCTCTCCACACTTAGACGTGGAGGGGAAATTTGTCTTGGAGATGCTGTCTATGAACAGAAGGAAAAGCTAAAGGAAGCCTGACTTTCTATCCCTCCGAATTATGAAATGCAGCAATGAATTCCATGAGTTTGCTATAACATTAGCGTAGCAAAATGTGCATGAGGGTGTGATGTAGAGGTGCTAGAAATAGCTTGTCACCAGTGGGGCACTAATGGAATACAACAGCCAGTTCTATGATGCCACAAAATGGCAGTATTTTGTGCTATCATTATAGCTTATTAAAAACAGAGCACGAGGTTGTCATGCAGAGGTGCTGCACATAGATTTGCAGTAGTGTGAATAGACAAAAGTACAATAGCCACGTTTAGGATACAACTAGGTACAGTGAGTGTTTGCTAGTATAATGGCTGAGTTTAAAAAAGTTAGAGTGTGCAATGCAGGCAGACGTGCTGCAAATAACGTTCCAATACTGTGAATTGACAAAAGTACAATAGCCACGTTTAGGATACAACTTGGTACAGTGAGTGTTTGCTAGTATAATGGCTGAGTTTAAAAAAGTTAGAGTGTGCAATGCAGGCAGACGTGCTGCAAATAACGTTCCAATACTGTGAATAGACAAAAGTACAAAAGCCACGTTTAGGATACAACTAGGTACACTGTGTGTTTGCTAGTATAATGGCTGAGTTTAAAAAAGTTAGAGTGTGCAATGCAGGCAGACGTGCTGCAAATAACGTTCCAATACTGTGAATTGACAAAAGTACAATAGCCACGTTTAGGATACAACTTGGTACAGTGAGTGTTTGCTAGTATAATGGCTGAGTTTAAAAAAGTTAGAGTGTGCAATGCAGGCAGACGTGCTGCAAATAACGTTCCAATACTGTGAATAGACAAAAGTACAAAAGCCACGTTTAGGATACAACTAGGTACACTGTGTGTTTGCTAGTATAATGGCTGAGTTTAAAAAAGTTAGAGTGTGCAATGCAGGCAGACGTGCTGCAAATAACGTTCCAATACTGTGAATTGACAAAAGTACAATAGCCACGTTTAGGATACAACTAGGTACAGTGAGTGTTTGCTAGTATAATGGCTGAGTTTAAAAAAGTTAGAGTGTGCAATGCAGGCAGACGTGCTGCAAATAACGTTCCAATACTGTGAATTGACAAAAGTCCAATAGCCACGTTTAGGATACAACTAGGTACAGTGAGTGTTTGCTAGTATAATGGCTGAGTTTAAAAAAGTTAGAGTGTGCAATGCAGGCAGACGTGCTGCAAATAACGTTCCAATACTGTGAATTGACAAAAGTACAATAGCCACGTTTAGGATACAACTAGGTACAGTGAGTGTTTGCTAGTATAATAGCTGAGTTTAAAAAAGTTAGAGTGTGCAATGCAGGCAGACGTGCTGCAAATAACGTTCCAATACTGTGAATTGACAAAAGTACAATAGCCACGTTTAGGATACAACTTGGTACAGTGAGTGTTTGCTAGTATAATGGCTGAGTTTAAAAAAGTTAGAGTGTGCAATGCAGGCAGACGTGCTGCAAATAACGTTCCAATACTGTGAATTGACAAAAGTCCAATAGCCACGTTTAGGATACAACTAGGTACAGTGAGTGTTTGCTAGTATAATGGCTGAGTTTAAAAAAGTTAGAGTGTGCAATGCAGGCAGACGTGCTGCAAATAACGTTCCAATACTGTGAATTGACAAAAGTACAATAGCCACGTTTAGGATACAACTTGGTACAGTGAGTGTTTGCTAGTATAATGGCTGAGTTTAAAAAAGTTAGAGTGTGCAATGCAGGCAGACGTGCTGCAAATAACGTTCCAATACTGTGAATTGACAAAAGTACAATAGCCACGTTTAGGATACAACTTGGTACAGTGAGTGTTTGCTAGTATAATGGCTGAGTTTAAAAAAGTTAGAGTGTGCAATGCAGGCAGACGTGCTGCAAATAACGTTCCAATACTGTGAATTGACAAAAGTACAATAGCCACGTTTAGGATACAACTTGGTACAGTGAGTGTTTGCTAGTATAATGGCTGAGTTTAAAAAAGTTAGAGTGTGCAATGCAGGCAGACGTGCTGCAAATAACGTTCCAATACTGTGAATTGACAAAAGTACAATAGCCACGTTTAGGATACAACTTGGTACAGTGAGTGTTTGCTAGTATAATGGCTGAGTTTAAAAAAGTTAGAGTGTGCAATGCAGGCAGACGTGCTGCAAATAACGTTCCAATACTGTGAATTGACAAAAGTACAATAGCCACGTTTAGGATACAACTTGGTACAGTGAGTGTTTGCTAGTATAATGGCTGAGTTTAAAAAAGTTAGAGTGTGCAATGCAGGCAGACGTGCTGCAAATAACATTCCAATACTGTGAATAGACAAAAGTACAAAAGCCACGTTTAGGATACAACTAGGTACACTGTGTGTTTGCTAGTATAATGGCTGAGTTTAAAAAAGTTAGAGTGTGCAATGCAGGCAGACGTGCTGCAAATAACGTTCCAATACTGTGAATTGACAAAAGTACAATAGCCACGTTTAGGATACAACTTGGTACAGTGAGTGTTTGCTAGTATAATGGCTGAGTTTAAAAAAGTTAGAGTGTGCAATGCAGGCAGACGTGCTGCAAATAACGTTCCAATACTGTGAATTGACAAAAGTACAATAGCCACGTTTAGGATACAACTAGGTACAGTGAGTGTTTGCTAGTATAATGGCTGAGTTTAAAAAAGTTAGAGTGTGCAATGCAGGCAGACGTGCTGCAAATAACGTTCCAATACTGTGAATTGACAAAAGTACAATAGCCACGTTTAGGATACAACTTGGTACAGTGAGTGTTTGCTAGTATAATGGCTGAGTTTAAAAAAGTTAGAGTGTGCAATGCAGGCAGACGTGCTGCAAATAACGTTCCAATACTGTGAATTGACAAAAGTCCAATAGCCACGTTTAGGATACAACTAGGTACAGTGAGTGTTTGCTAGTATAATGGCTGAGTTTAAAAAAGTTAGAGTGTGCAATGCAGGCAGACGTGCTGCAAATAACGTTCCAATACTGTGAATTGACAAAAGTCCAATAGCCACGTTTAGGATACAACTAGGTACAGTGAGTGTTTGCTAGTATAATGGCTGAGTTTAAAAAAGTTAGAGTGTGCAATGCAGGCAGACGTGCTGCAAATAACGTTCCAATACTGTGAATTGACAAAAGTACAATAGCCACGTTTAGGATACAACTTGGTACAGTGAGTGTTTGCTAGTATAATGGCTGAGTTTAAAAAAGTTAGAGTGTGCAATGCAGGCAGACGTGCTGCAAATAACATTCCAATACTGTGAATAGACAAAAGTACAAAAGCCACGTTTAGGATACAACTAGGTACACTGTGTGTTTGCTAGTATAATGGCTGAGTTTAAAAAAGTTAGAGTGTGCAATGCAGGCAGACGTGCTGCAAATAACGTTCCAATACTGTGAATTGACAAAAGTACAATAGCCACGTTTAGGATACAACTAGGTACAGTGAGTGTTTGCTAGTATAATGGCTGAGTTTAAAAAAGTTAGAGTGTGCAATGCAGGCAGACGTGCTGCAAATAACGTTCCAATACTGTGAATAGACAAAAGTACAAAAGCCACGTTTAGGATACAACTAGGTACACTGTGTGTTTGCTAGTATAATGGCTGAGTTTAAAAAAGTTAGAGTGTGCAATGCAGGCAGACGTGCTGCAAATAACGTTCCAATACTGTGAATAGACAAAAGTACAAAAGCCACGTTTACGATACAACTAGGTACACTGTGTGTTTGCTAGTATAATGGCTGAGTTTAAAAAAGTTAGAGTGTGCAATGCAGGCAGACGTGCTGCAAATAACGTTCCAATACTGTGAATTGACAAAAGTACAATAGCCACGTATAGGATGCCACTAGGTACACTGAGTGTTTGCTAGTATAATAGCTTAGTAACAATGAGTTGTAGTGTGCAATGCAGGCAGACGTGCTCTGCAAATGTCTTTGCACTAGTGGGACTATAGCAAAGTCCAATAGCCACGTTTAGGATGCCACTAGGTACACTGAGTGTTTGCTAGTATAATGGCTTAGTAACAATGAGTTGTAGTGTGCAATGCAGGCAGACGTGCTCTGCAAATGTCTTTGCACTAGTGGGACTATAGCAAAGTCCAATAGCCACGTTTAGGATGCCACTAGGTACACTGAGTGTTTGCTAGTATAATGGCTTAGTAACAATGAGTTGTAGTGTGCAATGCAGGCAGACGTGCTCTGCAAATGTCTTTGCACTAGTGGGACTATAGCAAAGTCCAATAGCCACGTTTAGGATGCCACTAGGTACACTGAGTGTTTGCTAGTAAAATTGCTTAGTTTAAAAAAGTTGGAGTGTGCAATGCAGGCAGATGTGCTCTGCTAATGTCTTTGCACTAGTGGGACTATAGCAAAGTCCAATAGCCACCTTTAGGATGCCACTAGGTACACTGAGTGTTTGCTAGTAAAATTGCTTAGTTTAAAAAAGTTGTAGTGTGCAATGCAGGCAGACGTGCTCTGCAAATGTCTTTGCACTAGTGGGACTATAGCAAAGTCCAATAGCCACGTATAGGATGCCACTAGGTACACTGAGTGTTTGCTAGTAAAATTGCTTAGTTTAAAAAAGTTAGAGTGTGCAATGCAGGCAGATGTGCTCTGCAAATGTCTTTGCACTAGTGGGACTATAGCAAAGTCCAATAGCCACCTTTAGGATGCCACTAGGTACACTGAGTGTTTGCTAGTAAAATTGCTTAGTTTAAAAAAGTTGTAGTGTGCAATGCAGGCAGACGTGCTCTGCAAATGTCTTTGCACTAGTGGGACTATAGCAAAGTCCAATAGCCACAGATAGGATGCCACTAGGTACACTGAGTGTTTGCTAGTATAATGGCTTAGTTAGAATGAGTTGGAGTGTGCAGAGGACAAGAGGGTACAGTGGCAGGATTGTCGTGCTCTGGGTAGAGGAATGGAAGCCTGCCTTTCTATTCCCTCCTAATGGTGAAATGCAGGGAGGAAATCCCTGACCTGGGCTACACAGACGCTGTTGCTGTTTGCAGGACCTGTCACCTATGGCTCTCTGACCCTGCCGCTTTGAGCCCTTAAAAGGACTCCTAGAAAGTGCTCTCCCTAAGCTGTCTAATGCTGTGTATGCAGCGCATACAGCTGTATCGGCTATAGGACTCAGGAGGACGGAGCTGCGACACTGATGTCTGACACCAAAGACGCAGAAGGCAGATAATGGCGTTCGTGAAGAAAATGTCCGGTTTTATAATGCAGGGACATGTGACATGCAGATCCTATCACACATGCCGTTGCTTCTCTGGCTCAAAGTCCACTTAGCTGTGTGTGTGTCTGTGATTGGCTGACATGCTGGCCCGCCCCACAAGACGCGCGCGCTTAGGGAAGGAAGACAAGAAAAAAAAAAAATAAAATGGCGATCGCCATTATAGAAACAGCAGTGATCTGAAGGCGCTGTTCACGCACACTATACACTGAAATGTGATAATAGTTTGATTCACAGAGTGACTTACACTATTACAGCAGAAACCAAGCTATGATTTAGCTGTTTTTTGGCTGCTAGAACCGTTCTCGAACGTTTCTAGAACTATCGAGCTTTTGCAAAAAGCTCGAGTTCTAGTTCGATCTAGAACATGCCCCAAAATCACTCGAGCCGCGAACTGGAGAACCACGAACCACGAACCGCGCTCAACTGTAATGATAACCTCATTGTCCGGCGGCCATCCTTGCTTGGAAATAAAACGCCCCATTTTGTAATTTATGCTAAAAGCTTATAAATTAAATAAAGATTGAGCCACCGAGTTTATCTTGCATTGAACAATGCACTATGGTCCAGAACTAATAAAAACTAGGTAAGCGCGATATATTTTATAATAGTAACGCCGATGGGGGCGGGATGGGGCGGTCATGTGATGATCACGTGATATCATATGATATCGCCACCTGGTGCACTTTCGGTTTCGCAAGTTGAATGCTTAGCGTTCCACTGCAACAACATTACAAACTATGATTCAGACCGGGTATTGGCATAATAAAACATAAGTAATCTGCCTAAGCCAAACATTATTTAAAAACTGGCTGAATACTGAATGCACGTTGGGCAGGATTTGGTAATCACATGTTTGGTCATGTGACACTGCCCAGCCGGCGTTTCTCTGTATTCCATGTGGAGCAGTGCATGTTGCCACATAAAAAAGATGGGCATCCATGGGGCGGATCATATCCAGGTGGGCCATATCATGTTATTACTAACATATATAACAATCACTTGTTATGGTGTAACAGTGTCTGCCACATTCACCGTCTTAGAGGTACATATGCTGCCATATGTGCGGTTAAACATCAGAATGGTATGTAGAGACTCTTGGGACTTATTTCTTTCTTTTTTTGCAATAATATGCTTTGGACAGGGGTTCTTAATTGTAATATCTATACCACAGGCAATTGAGCCTTAATTTCGTCTCCTGATGAACCTCAATACATAAGTGGGGGGAAACACGTCGAGTTTTTGGACTCTTTGTGGATGGTGTCTATGGAAAGCCTGGGTATGACTGTATACCAATGAAATCAATGTGGAGAGGCTGCCATGAATACATCTAAGATAAGTAATTACTGTGAACTATTATCTATTGATCTAATCTACCCAAATCTAATTTAGTGAGGAAGATTAGGGGCAGCTTCAAAGGGACAGCCGCCGTGGAATGGGGGCACCACTTGAACTTTAGGGTGCATGTAACATAAGTTATATCTCCATTGACAGGTAGCGGATTGATCTGGTCTAGGGTGCATATAGACTATCTGCCCCGTTATAGACAGACTACATAAAAAATCCTTTTAGCGACTCTTTATAAAAATAGTTTTTTCATTGTGGCTTCATAGAGTCCAATTTTTGTTTTGTTTTGCTTGTGTGTATTTGCTCACAGTGTGGGATAGTTTTTTGTGATTTTAAAGTGTGAAAATAAAGAAATTGTTTTAGAATTTAAATTAAGGTAGATTCTGTGCAAACATTTTGATATACTGCCTTCTAATAACTGTTTCTAAGTCTGGATATTCCAGCAGCCATTGAGGCTGCAGAAAACATCCACAACGTTCAGACACAAGTGCTTGTGTCATTGGCTGCATATAAAAAGTGAACATGCACCATCGGTCCATTTTTTGATTGCAAGAGCTCAAAAAAGTGCTGCTTCTGCTAGACAGATAGTAAGTTTAGGTAGGGACTTTAATTTTACCTAGTTCAGATTGCTAGGAGGGTGATAGTGTAGAATAGGGAAGAGCAGGGTTGTGCAGTATAGGGAAAGTTGTGTGCCACAAAAAATGTGGAGATTCCAAGTTGGGTCACCAAGTTGTCTGTTGTATGTAGTAGCAGGAGTCTCAGAGCACAATGCCTACACTTGTCACTCATCCACATTTTACTGATATATGTTTAAGCACAAAATAATTTGCCAGATCTTGTTCCAGACTATGTCCCATGCATCCATACTGTGTCATTATGCAACATGCACTCTGGGGCAATTTATGCCATTTTTCCTGGTGTGTGCTCCTAATTTATAGAAATCTGGAGACAATAAGTTGAATCAACAAGTTGTGTGTTGTCTGTCGTGGCAGGGTTCTCAGAACACCAGGCCTTTATCTGTCACTCATACAGCTGTTACAAATCAATGTTTAAGCTAGAAATGCTGGGCCAGGACTTGTTGCAGACCCAGTTCCATGCATCCATGCTGCACAATTATACTATTTGTACTCCGGGGCAATTGTTGCCACTTTTAGGGTATGTGCGCACGTTGCTTTTTACCTGCTTTTTACCTGCTTTTTCTTCTGCGCTGTTTAATGCCAAAATGGATGTGTTCTTCTATTCAAGCAAAGTCTATGGGAATTTGGGTTTCTTGTTCACACTATGTTGTTCAAAATGCTGCCTTTTTGTGGCAGAACTTTGGTCAAAAACTCAGCTTTGCAGTGCAAAACCCAAATGGCAAAAACAATTGACATGTTGCTTCTTTGAAAAGCTGAGTTTTTGACCAAAGTTCTGCCTCAAAAAGGCAGCATTTTGAACAACATAGTGTGAACAAGAAACCCAAATTCCCATAGACTTTGCTTGAATAGAAGAACACATCCATTTTGGCATTAAACAGCGCAGAAGAAAAAGCAGCAAAAAAGCAGGTAAAAAGCAGGTAAAAAGCAACGTGCGCACATACCCTTACTGGTGTCTGACCGATTAGACTGGCATTGCTTTCAGCAGCGGATGTCCTGTTTACAGAGGATAACGTGCTACCAAGGAACAATCATTTTTGAAATCTTCAAGATCATTTCACTCAATGAAAGAGCATTTTTCCTCATTTGATTGGTGAACAGCAGCTTGCTTACAAATCACGATTATCAAGAAATTAACATTACTAGGAATGTTTTGTGGGATACGTGATGTTTTGGAAGCTTTCATAGGTACGCCTCTTTCTGGATATCGGTCTGTCTAGAACAGCGTTCGTCAACTCCAATCCTAAAGACCTACCATCAATGCATGTTTTCAGGATTTCCTTAGCAATGGTGGAATTATCACTTATGCAAGTGATTAAACTATCAATCTGTGCAACACTAAGATTATTCTGAAAACATGAACAGTTGGTGGCTCTTGAGGACTGGAGTTGAGTTACACTGGTCTAGAACAATCCAGCAAACAAACAACAAACCAGCAAAATGCTTGTCCATTAAACCAGGTTAACAATAATCATTATTGGTAGCACATCGTCCTGTGTAAACAGGGAAATTGATGATCAGAACATGATATTCAATATTTACCAAAGCACCTGAAGATTTTCTTTAAATTTTTTAAAAATCTTTACAATTCAGTAAAATGATGGCTGACTCCATAATTTTAAGAAACTCAAAAAATATTCAATTTGTATAGCATTGTTTCACATATCGCCAATAGTGATGAGCAGTACTAAAAAGCTCGGGTGCTCGAGGCTCGGGCCGAGCATCCCAAGATACTCGTGTACTCGGCCCGAGCACCGAGCCCAATGTTATCCTATGGGAGACCCGAGTATTTTTGTGAAATGACCCCCGGCAGCATGTAGAAATCCTAAAAATGTCACAAAAGTCTCAGAAGAGTGCTCAAATGACATGGCAACAGCATGGGGAAGACCCCTTGAAGCATTTATCACTCAAAAGTCACAGCTGTGAACAATTTTGTCCGCGTTTTACGCCATTTTTACGGACTCACCAGAAAACCTTCCAAAATGACACCAAAATGAATTTTCATGGCGGAAATGTTAAGGGCACATACCCAATAGTGAGATAGAGCTTGTGTATGTTACTTTTTGAGATTAATACATGAAAGATTTTACATAAAACATTGTGTGGCACTCCGATGTCCAAAACGCACGTTTTGTGCTTTTTACTAACGATGTCGGTCATTTTTTTTTTCATTCTATCTCCCGTCGGTCGGTCTCGCTCTGTCTGTCTCTCTCTGTCTTGTCTGTCCCCCTCTCACAGTCTGTCGGTCATTCTCCCCCCTCTCTCTTACTTACCGTTCCCCGATCACTGCTGCGGCGCTGCACGGCTGTTCACTAAACTCCGGCGGCTTTTCCTCTTTAGAAAAAGCCGGCCGCTCATTAAACAATCTCGTAATCCCTGTTTTCCTGCTTTTCGGCGCCTATGATTGGTTGCAGTGAGACACGCCCCCCACGCTGAGTGACAGGTGTCTCACTGCACCCAAACACAGCAGCCGGTGTGTGTGTGTATACTGTGCAGTGAAATAAATAATTAAATAATTAAAAAAAACGGCGTGCGGTCCCCACAATTTTAATACCAGCCAGATAAAGCCATACGGCTGAAGGCTGGTATTCTCAGGATGGGGAGCTCCACGTTATGGGGAGCCCCCCACCCTAACAATATCAGTCAGCAGCCGCCCAGAATTGCCGCATACATTATATGCGACAGATCTGGGACTGTACCCGGCTTTTCCCGATTTACCCTAGTGCGTTGGCAAATCGGGGTAATAAGGAGTTAATGGCAGCCCATAGCTGCCACTAAATCCTAGATGAATCATGTCAGGCGTCTCCCCGAGATTACTTCCATGATTAATCTGTAAATTACAGTTAAAAAACACACACACCCGAAAAATCCTTTATTAGAAATAAAAAACACTAACAAAGTCCCTCATCACCAATTTATTAACCCCGACAAACCCTCCTTGTCCGGCGTAATCCACGGTCCTCCAGCGTCGCGTCCAGCTCTGCTACATTCAGGTGACAGGAGATGCAGAATACACCACCGCTCCGGTCACCTCCACGCAGCTAATGAGGTGAGTATAGCGATCAGCTGAGCTGTTACTGAGGTTACCTGGATGCAGCGGTGGCCGCGGGTAACCTCAGTGACAGCTCAGCTGATCGCGCTACTCACCGCCGCTCCGGTCAGCTCCATGCACCAACTGAGGTGAGTAGCGCGATCAGCTGCTGTCACTGAGGTTAATCGCGGCACCGCTGGATCCAGCGGTGGCCGGGAGTTACCTGACTGACAGCAGCTGATCGCGCTACTCACCTCAGTTGCTGTGTGAAGCTGATCGGAGCGGCGGTGTATTCTGCAGCTCCTGTCACTTCCATGCAGCAGAGCTGGACGCGACGCTGGAGGACTGTGGAGTACGCCGGACATGGAGGGTTTGTCGGGGTTAATAAATTGGTAATGAGGGACTTTGTTAGTGTTTTTTATTTCTAATAAAGGATTTTTCGGGTGTGTGTGTTTTTTAACTGTAATTTACAGATTAATCATGGAAGGAATCTCGGGGAGACGCCTGACATGATTAATCTAGGACTTATTGGCAGCTATGGGCTGCCATTAACTCCTTATTACCCCGATTTGCCAACGCACTAGGGTAAATCGGGAAGAGCCGGGTACAGTCCCAGAACTGTCACATATAATGTATGCGGCAATTCTGGGCAGCTGCTGACTGATATTGTTAGGGTGGGGGGCTGCCCATAACGTGGGGCTCCCCATCCTGAGAATACCAGCCTTCAGCTGTATGGCTTTATCTGGCTGGTATTAAAATTGGGGGGACCGCACGCCGTTTTTTTTAATTATTTATTTATTTATTTTACTGCACAGTATAGACCACCGGCTGCTGTGATTGGGTGCAGTGAGACACCTGTCGCTCAGTGTGGGGGCGTGTCTCACTGCAACCAATCATAGGCGCCTGTGGGCGTGGAAAGCAGGGAATATGAGATGGCTGTGTACAGAGCACAGCGCGCCCGCCGGTATAAAGGCTCGGTCACGCTGTGCAGGCCGGCCAATCACTGCAATTCCACAACTAACAGGGCTGTGGCATTGCAGTGGTCTGCCAGCCAATCCCTGCATGAGGGCTGGCTCTCAAAAGAGCGCCAACATGCAGGGATGAAGACCACGAGTACAGCACGAGTATTGCAAAATTACTCGGTACCCGCCGAGTAGCCCGAGTACAGTGATACTCGTGCGAGTACCGAGTAGTAACAAGCATACTCGCTCATCACTAATCGCCAACACTGACATTATTTTCTTCACAATATGTTTTCGCCTATCATATTGCCTTAATTTTTTAGGACAAAATTTTAGTACACAATTAATTTATATTTCTGTGTTCTAGTGCAAGAATTTGACAGTTCAGGTAAGAGTAACTCAGTTTAGATGTTTCTAGAAGATAGATATTAAAACCCATTACTAAAGTGTGACATTCTGACCAATTATGGATGCAATGAGTAATGCCACTTTTTATGTGCGCTGAGTGCTTTCAAGTACATCTAAAGAATCAATTTTCTTAAGTGGACTACTGCAGCTAGGAAATTCATGTTATAAGTTATAAAAAGAATAAGCATTTTTACGTGCAAAACTAGCGGTCTTTTATTGCAATCAGCCTTTTTTGATATTTAAAGAATTTCAAAATGACTGATCAAAGTGAGATTTATGCAATGAAAAATCTAACATTTGTTTTAATGCCATAATGATATTCTAAAACATGAACGTTTAGAGATATGATATTTAAATATGATGGTTACTGACATTTTATGACTAAGATTAGATTTTTATTCCATATAATTTTTACTTCAGCTCCATCTTATATGGTTATTTAATTCCTGTATCGCTTATAATGAAATGTCAGTGATCATCATCAAATACGATATGTTGACTTTTTGATTCAGAAATTGGTTTTGCAACAAAAGTAGATAATTTATTCCATGAGTTTTATGTAAATGGTAAAATACTGTCCAATGTTATTCCGTACAAAAACATATTACTGCTGTAGACTTTAAGTTAAACATTAGGACCCATGCTTGACAGCATCTCCTTTTCCACTTCCCCTATAAATGACTGTGAGGCTGTAATTTGATAATTTTGTTGCATTTTGAAAGCAAGCAAATTATATAAATTACAACACACAACATGCTATATACAGTGAAACTTTACTAAAAAAAAGTTTAAACATAATTGTCCTATAAGGCTATGTGCCCACGGGGAAAGTGTCCTGCGGATATATCTGCAGGACATTCCACAGGAGCTCCCAGAAAACCGCAGCACAACTTTGTCTGTTTTAATGCTGCGGTTGTATTGCGGAATGTCCTGCGGATATGCTGTGGGCATTCTGCATTAAGGGTACAGTACCATGGCTACATCCTCAATGCAGAACAAGTGCTGCAGTGATCGGGGCGTTCATATTTACCTCCATCTCACAGCACTTCACTTCCAGCCGAGTCTGTCTGCACTTTGCAGGAGAAGGTGGGCGGACCTGAACTAGTTCTAGCTGTCACATGACCGGAAGTAGTGGAGGCCCCGCCCACCTCCTCCTTCCTGCTCCTAGCTCCATTACACTCCTCTGCACCGGAGGAAGTGATTCCAGAGTCTTCAATCAAGGCAGGTAAGTATAGGATCGTGCGGAAAAATCCGCAGGAATAATTGACATGCTGCAGATTTTTCCGCATGGAAATCCGCATTTTTTCCGCTGTGGAAAAAAATGCAGTATGGCCACAGCACTCCCCAAATGCCATAGAAATGGCTGGGGACTCGCTGTATTGAGAAATCCATGGAATTTCCAAGAAAAAATTGCAGCAAATTCAGCAAATGTTCTGCAGTGTGGCACATAGCCTTATTTCTAAAGCCTGCTTTACACGTTGCAATTTCGCATACGATATCGTATGCGATTTGCAACGCCCCCATCGTATGTGTGGCACGTTCAATTTGTTGAACGATCCGCACAAACGATTATCCCCCGTCACACGTACTTACCTTCCACACGACCTCGATGTGGGCGGCGAATGTCCACTTCCTGGAGCGGGAGGGACGTTCGGCGTCACATCGACGTCACGCGACAGCCGGCCAATAGAAGCCATAAACATCTCGCCCACCTCCTTCCTTCCCCATTGTGGGCTGGGAGCCGCAGGAAGTAGGCAGGATCTGTTCATCGTTCCCGGGGTGTCACACACTGCGATGTGTGCTATCCCGGGTACGATGATTAATCTGACGTGCAATTCTAGAGAAAGGTACGATGTGTATGCAATGAACGTTTTAATGTTCAATCGCAATCGCACATACCTGTCACACACTGCAATGTAACTTACGATGCCGGATGTGCGTCACTTACGACGTGACCCTGCCGACACATTGTAAGATACATTGCAGCGTGTAAAGCAGGCTTTAGGCAGAATGTTGGCTCAGTAGTTAATATTGAAGCTTGCAGATACTGGGGTCCTGGGTTCAAGTTTCTCCTAGGACTTTGCCTGTTCTCACAGTGTTTTCGTGGGTTTGCTCTGGGTGCCCCAGTTTCCTTACACACCAAAGATATACTGATAGGGAATTTAGATTATGAATCATGAGTACCAATAGGGATAGTGATCGTCATGTCTATAAAGTGCTGTGGAAATCAATAGTGCTGTGTAAGTGAGTTAAATAAATATTTTTTGACAGATTACTATTTCTTTATTTCATCCTACCTACTAGTTAAAGTGCTTGGAAAGACAGAAAAAGCAAAATTGCTTTCATTTCAATTCCCTATAAAACATAAGGAGGTATTGGGTAGCATTTAGTAGATCTTCCGGCAAGCACTATTGTGGCTTATTAGGCCCCATACTGTCACAGGGGACTTAACACACATCAATGATGTGAGTTGCACCCATCATGACAGAGTAGGGTCTAGTGAGTAACAGCACTTATTAGAAGATCCGAAGTGAGAGCAAGAAAGAAAAGGAGTCAGTCATTACTATTTCCTCAATCACAAATGTCATCCGGTTGCATCTTACTAGATTTACACAATGTCAGTTAGGCAATCTGCAACTTTTGTGAAATTATAAAATAATTGGCTTTGCTTTGAATATATTCACTCATGTCAACCGAGTAAACTGTAGAAATATTGCAAACGATTCAAAAACAATATTAGAAGAATTTGTAGCTTTAATGGAGAATAATATTGGGTAGCATAACTTAAGCACTGACTTCAGAATTTTAATTCAAGTTTATTACCACAGATGTATATTTGAAGGACCTAATCTTTACAAAGACTGGGTTGTTCTAATGAGCACAAGGTACTGTAATAAGAAGTCACCATTGCAAGAAGTCAATTTGCAAAAATATCTTTCCTCAAATATTGTACAATCACGTGAATATACTATGATTGAAAAGTGAGGTGTTTAGGGACTACGGACACTCTTCTATGAAATGAAACCAATTAAAGATAAAGTGTGGATGCATGAAGTGCTGAGACACTTAGTGTATAAAAATCAGCAAAATTTGGTTGACTTAATAACCATAGAGTCCCAAATCTCCTCTGCCATTAAAAACAGTACAAGCATCTGTGCAAGATAAATTTCAATGCGTATTTTTCCACAGCGAAGTAGCGGTATGCAATCCTTACATCACCTAACACAATGCCAAGCCACAGATGGAGTGATGTAAAATGTGCATCCCTATTTTACTGTCTGATAACTGAGTTTGGGTTTAGCCAATGCCAGAAGAATGTTATCTTCCTGCCTGCACTGTGAAAACTGTTCTGTCGAGGTGGAATAATGGTAACAGATTGTTTTACATGGTTTCTTAGATTCGGTGTCATGAAATCTTACTAATTTAAGACTCCTGACACATTATGAACATTGTATGTTTTGAAGTTATTGAAGCGCCCACAAAGTCTCTTCATCTCAATACTATGAAACATCTTTGAATTAAACTGAATTAGAGATTAAAGGGGGCTTTACACGCAACGACATCGCTAACGAGATGTCGTTGGGGTCACGAAATTCGTGACAGACATCCGGCTTCGTTAGCGACGTTGTTGCGTGTGAAACGTACGAATGACTGCTAACGATCAAAATCCCTCACCTAATCGTTGATCGTTGACATGTCGTTCTAATTGCAAATATCGTTGCTGTTGCAGGACGCAGGTTGTTCCTTGTTCCTGAGGCAGCACACATCGCTAAGTGTGACACCTCAGGAATGAGGACCAACACCTTACCTGCGTCCTCTGACAACGAGGTGGGTGTCACTTTCTTTCGGCTGCTTCTCCGCCCCTCTGCTTCTATTGGACGGCTGCCGTGTGACGTTGCTGTGATGCCACGCGAACCGCCCCCTTAGAAAGGAGGCGGTTCGCCGGCCACAGCGACGTTGCTAGGAAGGTAAGTCCGTCTGATGGGTCCAAGCTATGTTGTGCACCATGGGCAGCGATTTGCCCATGATGCACAACCAATGGGGGCGGGTGCTTTTACCAGCAACATCACTAGCGATGTCGCTGCGTGTAAATCAGCCTTAGGAGTCTTGTCCTCTCACCCAACAACATTATAATGCCTCACAAATGCTCCTCTGGATGAATGGTCAAAATTTCCAACAGACACACTCTAAAATCTTGTAGAAAGGCATTCCAAAATGTGGAAACTGATTTAGTTGCAAATTGGGGAAATCTTCATATTAATTGTTATTGATTTAAAATGTCCCAATACATTTGTTCATATAATGTACCATATTTTTCGGTTTATAAGACGCAATAGATTATAAGACGCTACCCAAATTTAGAGGAAAAAAAATGGGATCCATCTTATAATCCGGTGGTGTCTTACCGAGGGGTGGCAACAACACAGCAGAGCCCGCAGCCCTCAGCACTGCAACGCCCTTAGCCTACAGCATCACTCCACTCTCCTGTAACCCCTCTACACCACTTATTGGTAAGCTAAATTTGGATTATAGGATGCAGACCTCATTTTCCTCCCAAATTTTTGGGAGGAAAAGAGTGTCTTAGAATCCAAAAAAATCGGTATGTTAAATTGCATGTCGTATTTTTTTTAAATGAACATTTATTGCAAAACTGATAGCCAATGTTAAGTTTAGAGCAAAGCCTAAAGGCGGCGTTACACGCTATGATTTATCTGACGATATATCGGCGGGGTCACAGTTTCCATGACGCACTTCAGGCATCGTTAGCGATGCTGTTGCGTGTGACACCTACGTGCGACTCCGAACGATCGCGAATAGGTTGAAAATCATTGATCATTAACACATCGTTAATTTTCAAAATATTGTTTGTCGTTTGGATTGCAGCAGACATATTGGTACGTTTGACACCCTGCAAATGATGAACAACATCCACACGACCGCCTTGGTCAAACAATATATCGCTGAACGATTTGGCGTCGCTTGTGCGATCGTTACGTGTGACCGCTAATAAACGACCTATGTGTGATCTCGGCAAATCGTAACTACGATCTGGGCGTGTCACATCGCTACTGAGATCGTCAGATAAATCGTAGCATGTAAAGCGTCGTTTAAAGTCCAGTAATGACATGTTATATATTATTCTTTGAGTCATGCTAATTTCCACTGGCTAAGAGGAGTGAGATGAGTTTTCCAGCATTTTTTTTATTGCACTGCTGGAATGGTGATTTCATTTTTGCTGCCACTTTGGTCAGTCTTGGTGATTTGTGACCTGCCAGCTGCTGCATGAAGTGCGCCAGAGGACACAACTCAATACATCTCAATGAGAGCATTATTCTAGCCCAATTCTGGCTCCATTCTGGCTCGCATAGATTTGTATTGAGCGCTTGTGTTTTAAACTCATACTTCTGGCCAGTTAGGAATTATAATCACAAAATGGCGCCTCTGGACTAGAGCGGTGTGGGTTGAAGTTGAAGCCAGAAGGTGAGTATATGACAGAGGGCAGGGGACTTTAAAGCACCTCTACAGCTCCGAAAAAAAAATGCTTTAAGCATAAATCTCCAGGTTTAAAATTCATGTATGGGCATGTTTACTGAATATAATATTAAACCAAGTTTAGATTAAAGTCAGCATAGTGTGGAATGCAATAAACACATTGCTGTATATGTGTTCCATTTGTAAACATTGGAAAGTCTATTTTCATTGCAGAGATGTAGATTGTAACCTAATCTATAATGTAAAATCATTTCTGTTAAAAATGAATGAAATAAAAGAACATATTGTCCAGTTTTTAACAAAAAATGTGATTGCATTCCCTTATAAATAGCATATTCCCGATAATATTGATTTAAAACTAACACTTTTTTCCTTTTGAAAATGCAACAAGTATTAACAAAGTGGAAATTTAAAACATAAAAAAATACATACAGAAACCACCAATTCAATTGAAAATTTTCTTCACGTTTATTCTCACATGTACATCATATTTTACAAAAGCACAGTAAATTAATATTTATTTTCACTTATTGTTAATAGACAGACTAAGCGGAACAGAAGATTTGTTTCTTCCCATTTATGTGTTGTATCTTCTTCATCTGATCCTCTGGGCATCCAGCTTCTCAAAGCTCAATGGCCGGTCCTATTCTTATTTAATAAAACTACATTTGCCTGCAGCACTTGCTTATCCTTGGTGCTAGTGATCCATCTTCCTTTTGCCCCTCTCTTATATGCTCCTGACTAGCCTCATCTCTCTCTATTATCATTAGGCTAATCTGAAATGTAGAATTCACCTCATACTTCTTTGGCTCAGTACAGTATACTACTTGATCGATGTAATCGTCTGCCTTCTACATTAGTATAGCTGCCTCTTTGGATTTACAAAATCGTTAGCTGGGCTCTTGTAGAGCTAAGCTTTCCTGTACTCGCCAACAATGAATCTTGTAATCAGTAGGCAGGATAGAGCTATGTTGGGTTCATGCTACTGAGAGATCAGTGATGTTAAACTTCAAATGCTGCTGTGTTGATGCATATGGCAGAGAATTATCTTCTGCCACATACAGAAACAAAGCAGCATTTGAAGTTTCACGTCACTAATCTCTCAGCAGCAAGCAACAAATAGCTCAGCTACTCTCAGTTCCATTATAGTCAGACCAAACTTGAGTATATAAGCATTTTTGTGCCTCTATACTGTGACAGGGTCCTTCTCCCATGTCACACAATCAACAGAGCGAGAGATGGAGGTACAATCCAAAGAGTATTTATTTCAAGCAATACAGAATGTCCATCAAATAATCCACCATACAGAGGGTAAAATATTCCAATAATGGCATAAATGTCCCGGGTATTAGTCATAATCCTCCAGCAGTCCTTTTCCAGACAAATCGGGGTGTCTTAGGCTATGTCCGCACGTTGCTTTTTACCTGCTTTTTACCTGCTTTTTTGCTGATTTTTCAACTGCAGCGTTTAATGCCAAAATGGTTGTGTTCTGCTTTTCAAGCAAAGTCTATGGGAATTTGGGTTTCTTGTCCGCACTATGCAGTTCAAACTGCTGCCTTTTTGTTGCAGAACTTTGGTCAAAAACTCAGCTTTGCAGTGCAAAACCCAAATGGCAAAAACAATTGACATGTCGCATTAGCGATGTTGCTGCGTGTGACACCGATGAGCGATTTTGCATCGTTGCAAAAATGTGCAAAATCGCTCATCGGTGACATGGGGGTCCATTCTCGATTATCGTTACTGCAGCAGTAACGATGTAGTTCGTCGCTCCTGCGGCAGCACACATCGCTATGTGTGACGCCGCAGGAACGAGGAAACTCTCCTACCTGCCTCCCGGCCGCAATGCGGAAGGAAGGAGGTGGGCGGGATGTTACGTCCCGCTCAGCTCCGCCCCTCCGCTGCTATTGGGCGGTCGCTCAGTGACATCGCTGTGATGCAGCACGGACCACCCCCTTAGAAAAGAGGCGGTTCGCCGGTCACAGCGACGTCGCCGGGCAGGTAAGCATGTGTGACGGGTCTGCGCGATGTTGTGCGGCACGGGCAGCGATTTGCCCGTGTCGCGCAACAGATGGGGGCGGGTACCCACACTAGCGATATCGGGACCGATATCGCAGTGTGTAAAGTAGCCTTAATACTTCCGGTAAGCAGAGAGTTTGGGTGGATCTCACGCCTCCTTCCCCGACTTAGGAACAAAAGCCTGGCAGGGAAGGGATAAAACCTGCAAACAGGACAATGTACACACAAGGAATACTGAATGGACAGTGAACTACGCCTAAACATTAACCCACACAAAATGGTACATAACCCACAATAGAACACCATCACAATACACTTTGCCATCCTGCACTGTATCATTCCTTTCAGCTTCTTCTATGCAAAGTCCAATACTGCAGTAAATCATTTATCTCAGTTCTGCTATATACAACTCCATCCATTAGCATATTACACTTCTAATCCCCTCTATATGCAGACCTATCCTCCAGTAAATAACTTATTTTAGACCATCTGTTCAGAGCCTGATCCCATAATATAGTTCTCTTTTCGGTATTTTTAAAAATAACTCTCTCTTGCAAATATCTCTCCTTTTACACCACTGTTTATAGAGACCCATCATTTAGTATATCTCAATTTCAAAACACATCCTGTCTTATATCTCCCCTTTCAGCTCCTCCAGAAAGAGTCTCATTCTGCAGGATTTCCACATACAGTCCCATTCTGCATTATTAAACTTTTTTCAGCCCTTATATAGATAACCCAATTATGAAGTAGATTACACCTCTCAGCCTTTTTATACACAGTCCTAACCTGCTGTATCTCTCTTCTTTAAGTCCCCTTATCTTCAGCCTTGTTTCACAGTATAGCTCATCTTCTAACGCCTCTATTCAGAGCCCCATCCTTCAGAGCATAATTCGCCTCTGCCCCTGTATGCAAAGCCCCATAAAGCAAGTGCAATGCTCCTTAGTTACCATGACAAATGGACACATCACTTTTTCTCTGATATGAGTTCTTTGCACTGTAATGAAGGAGGCTCCAACCGTTTCAGAAACAGGATCCCTCATAGAAGCAGCTGAGTTCCAGACATGTCCAAGGGCAAAGCTGCATTTTCAAGAATCTAGCAGGGAGATACTGGTCTGTGCATGATCTTACAGGAGCACTGGAACAACAGTAGGATAGAACTTAATAAAGGTATCGTCACACTAAGGGGTACATTGCACATTACGACATCGCAGCTGCGATGTCGGTGGAATCAAATTAAAAGAGACGCACTTCCGGCATCGCATGCGACATCGTAGTGTGTAAAGGCTCGATGATACGATTAACGAGCACAAAAGCGTCATAATCGTATCATCGCTGCAGCGTCGGCGTAATCCATAATTACGCTGACGCAACAGTCCGATGTTGTTCCTCGCTCCTGCGGCAGCACACATCGCTGTGTGTGAAGCCGCAGGAGCGAGGAACATCTCCTACCGGCGTCACTGCGGCTTCCGTAGAATATGCGGAAGGAAGGAGATGGGCGGGATGTTTACATCCCACTCATCTACGCCCCTCCGCTCCGATTGGCCGCCTGGCGTGTGACGTCGCTATGATGCCGCACGACCCGCCCCCTTAACAAGGAGGTGGGTCGCCGGCCAGAGCGACGGTCGCAGGAAAGGTGAGTCCATGTGAAGCTGCCGTAGCAATAATGTTCGCTATGGCAGCCATCACAAGGATATCGCTGCTGCGACGGGGGCGGGTACTATCGCGCTCGGCATCGCAGCATCGGCCTGCAATGTCGCAGCGTGCAAAGTGCCCCTAAGTGACGCTCCAGCAATCCCACCAGCAACCTGACCTGGCAGGGATCGCTGGAGCGTCGCTACATGGGTTGCTGGTGAGCTGTCAAACAGGCAGATCTCACCAGCAACCAGTGTCCAGCCCCCAGCCAGCAGCGACGCGTGGAAGCGATGCTGCGCTTGCTAACTAAGGCAAATATCGGATAACCAACCCGATATTTACCTTGGTTACCAGCGCACACCGCTTAGCGCTGGCTCCCTGCACTCCTAGCTAGAGTACACATCGGGTAATTACCCAATGTGTACTCCGGCTACGTGTGCAGGGAGCAGGGAGCCGGCACTGACAGGGTGAGAGCGGCGGATGCTGGTAACGAAGGTAAATATCGGGTAACCAAGAAAAGGGCTTCTTGGTTACCCGATATTTACATTGGTTACCAGCGTCTGCAGAATCCGACTCCCTGCTCACTGCACATTCAGTTATTGCTCTCTCGCTGTCACACACAGCGATATGTGCTTCACAGCGGGACAGCAACAACTAAAAAATGGTCCAGGACATTCAGCAACAACCAGCGACCTCACAGCAGGGCCCAGGTAGTTGCTGGATGTTACACACAGCAACATCGCTAGCAACATCGCTGCTACGTCACAAAAGTCGTGCCTCAGCAGCGATGTTGCTAGCGATGTTACTTAGTGAGACGTGGCCTTTCGGAAACTGGAGGGTAAATAGAGCCTGGATAGATGTCCATTGGGAGGTGATAAGTGTAATTCAGGGTGGAATTAAACTGGGCAATATTGGCACAAATTAATAAATCAGAAAAAAAGACTTTGGTGCAGCGCTCCAGGAGATGAGGAGGAAGATCCAGAGGCAGTTGGAAAAATGAGTATTTGTATTTTTATTGCAACTGCACTGGTAATAAAACACATTTCGGCATGAAAGTGCCTTCATCGGTATCAAACATAAAAAGATTATATAAAATATCCTCCTTCAAAAAACAGCACTCAGGTATATAAGGGTTTTAAAGCGGTATGAAGGCAGGTTTTCTCTCAACAAATTAATAAATATGTTTTACACTATTATAAGACCGCACTGTGATTTCTGTAATAATTTCAATAAACTAACATTATTGGAGATGAGTAGATAGAGCCATGGCAGACCAAATTTGAGTCAAATATCCTGAAATCCATGGTTTCGTGTGAATGTAAATAATCTGCTATTTAATTTGAAACTTTAAATAAAATAAAAATGCCCAATGCCATTTCACACATACTGCATACTGGTGTCTGGTGTGGTTGGGCATGCTTCACCCTAATTCCCTGCAGCAATCTAATCACTTTAATTAGCACAGCCAATAGAGGGGGGCTATCACAGGCAGTATAAGGCTTGAAACACACATCCGTGAAAAAACACGCACGTGTGTTACGTACGTTCTTCGGGTCCATGTCCCATTTTTGTGTCCGTTTTTATGGTCCGTGTCGCATCTGTGTGAACTGTGTATACTAGCCGTGTGTGCGTGTGGAATGTCCGTGTGTGCGTTTGAAACTTAACTGACGTGTGTGTGTGTTGTCCGTGTGAAATGTCCGTGTTTGATGTAAAATGTAGTTGCTACATGTCGGCTGACAGCAGACAGAGGCTGAGAATGTACTTGGGTGAACTTCACTCGACTTCATTGTCATCCTGAAAAAACACGCACGTGTGTTACGTCCGTTTTTCGGGTCCGTGTCCCGTTTTTGTGTCCATTTTTATAGTCCGTGTGGCATCTGTGTGAACTGCGTATGTTAGCTGTGTGTGTGTGTGGAATGTCCGTGTGTGTGTGTGAAACTTAACTGACGTGTGTGTGTGTTGTCTGTGTGAAATGTCCGTGTGTGATGTAAAATGTAAATGCTACATGTTGGCTGACAGGAGACAGAGTCGCGCGCTGAGAATGAACTCGGGTGAACTTCACCCGACTTCATTGTCATCCTGCGGCTCTGTCTGGGTGTCGCATCCTGATTAGTGGTCACCCGTGAAGGACTCACCGGTGACCGCTAATCCCCTGAGTGACTGAAGTGACCAGCGCGATAAGCGCTGCCGTCACTCAGGTTACCCACGGCTAGCTGGATCCTCCCCCCGTGACCGCAACTCACCTGTGACTTCATCGCTGTCACTTGGGCGACTTGCTGTCACAGTTGGAGGATCCAGCGGTGGCCGCGAGTAACCTCAGTGACAGCTCAGCTGATCACGCTACTCACCTCAGTTGCTGTGTGGAGCTGACAGGAGCGGCGGTGTTCTTCTGCAGCTCCTGTCACCTTCATGTAGCAGAGCTGGAAGCGACGCGGGACCTCCGTGGATTACACCGGAAATGGATGGGTATTTGGGGCATAATAAATTGGTGAACGCGTTTTTTT